>NW_003456428.1:1431130-1557102 GCF_000151425.1 Trichophyton rubrum CBS 118892 | reverse complement strand
CGATTATGCCAGAAATAGTTAAGGGTATGGAATAGCCATCAATATCGAATGACTTCTTGCTGCCCTCAGCATTATTTTGAGAGGCACTATGAGACGCAGTTGCACCTTTGACCGCCTCAAAAAGGGATTTTATGTTTGGATGGTTGGATAATATAAGGGCGTTCCCAGCAAAAAGCAACATAAGCCTCCAAGGCAAGAGATGTGACACCAAAAAGATGGCACCCGCCAGGCCGGTACAGGCAATAAACAGGGAAGACGACAATTTTTCGTCAGAAAAGTTTGTAGCGGGAGCAATGAGTGACACAGCTGCATCATGAAGGGCGGCAAAATCCGCCATGGAGTTTTGCAAATTTCGCATGTTATGGAAGAAGTCCTTTGACGTCTCAGCTGCGGGTTTGATGGTTTTAGCTGGAGCAAGAGCTGGGCCCTCGTAGGAGTAGTATGGGGTTGTACTAGATGTTGAAGTTGAAGGAGGTGGCGGAGGGTGCCTTGTCAAGAAGGCGGGTATCATGATTAACAGAAGGACTAGAACAAATGGAAGCACTGCCAGCAAGTATGGATCGAGGCAGATAAAGGAGTAGACGCATATCAGGGACCATGTCTGGGTCCTGTGCCTCCAAGACAGTAGCTTGATCACGTTATACTGAAACCGAAAAACTATCCCTATTCTATTGAGACTTAGCAATGGAGGTTTATCAAATGTTGGCACGCAATATTTACTATACCTTGCATTAAAACGCCTGAAGTTGTTGGTCATCGTGGGAAGGCTGAATGGGGGCCTTTCTGAGGATGCATCAGCCTCCTCTCCTCCGTCCTTATCACTACCAGCATCTTCTGATGGAACCAGCTGTTGGAGGAACCTAATGTCGGTTAGTGGGTGGGCAATATTCCTCCTTTCTCATGGAACGAGAAAGATACAAGACTTGCCTGGCAAGCAACCGGTCCTGTAGCGATAGGCCGGGAGAATTCTCCTCCTTTGCAGTGTCTAGATTCACGGGAGGTTTCGCTTCCTCCACACTTCTCAAGGGCCGGGAGTCGCCGTCATTACCGCCGTCCTGGCCAGAGAAGAGTTCCGCAGTGTATTCATCCATCTTCTCCGTCACTCTCTGACATAGGTGCTCCTCTTTTTAACTTGTTCCGTCTCTCTCTAGATATAGAGTATGCATCTTCTATATCATGAAGTTGTTTGGTATCGTTGCTTGCGCGGTGACGTCGCTGCTTGTCTTCAATGGATGCCCGACTACTTCCTAAAGTGGAAAGGCTAAGCATGTGATCTCGGCCGGAGGCGCTAACCTTATACAGACTAGCCTTCATTATCTAATCTTCATTACCTCAGCGAAGGGTCCCAAAAAAGGCAAAAAGCGACTTCGTTCCTGTTTTTCGCTTTTTAATTTAATGAACTTGCGGCTGCGACAAACACGCAATTGAAACATCGCCTTATAAAAATATCGTGACCAAGGCTGTTTGTTTGGATGCAGGCCGGGATATTCATTGTTTCCTGCCCTTGTGAGGGTCTGCCGGTGGCAAGTGGCTTTCCTATAGCGGATTAACTAACGACCCAACGCCCGCTTGATCTTGTCAAGGTAGAGCTCCACCAACCACTCAGAGTTGAGAGTTTCCTGTACCTACATGGGGATTCTGTACCTCACTGACCAGGTTGCTTTTTGATGCTTGATCCACAAGAGACTCGAACGATACAAAATCCCTTTCGACAAACAAGAAATCTCACTTTTGGTCTGCTCGCGTTCAGCCCACCGATTTCGCAGGTCGGTGGATGTCCAAACGTGGATGGGACAAGTGTCAGAAGAGCAACAGCAATAATAACAGCTCCTGGGCCAGTTGTGATTCAAAGTCTTCGAGCATCATGACGCGGTAGCAGCATAACAGGAATGAGCAAGTCGCTTCTGCTGCCGTCCATCTCTTTACAGTCCTTGACCGAGAGTTATCCGGCGGCGGGTCCCCCTGAGAGTGCGGGCTAGACAACCTCTTCACTATTATCAGGTGTGTCAGGTCACCTGCGTTATACGTTGGATGCCACCGCGCAAGAACAGCAATCCTGACTTACCAGTCAAACGTTCCGGTCATCCCTCGACAGCATGCCGGCGGACATGACGTCCCAGAGATTGCCGGCCGTGACGCAGCAGCCAGTACAGCACTCGAACCCTTCTGAGCCTTCTAGACCCAACGAAACTCGATTTTATGGTGATAAAACACCCCCCAGTCTTGCTAACCTTGAGTGTTTTTTTTTTTTTTTCTCTGTCTTCAAGCAGATGTGTGCTAATCCTATATTCATACGTTATAGCTCAAACAAATCGCCAGCCGCTGCAAAGGAACTCACCGATCGTCCCGGTTACCAACCAGGCATCGTTTTCTTCTTTGCATTCTCGTGAAAGCGCCGACCAGCAAATCGAGGAAACAACTTCAAAGCGGAGGAAGTCGATTCGGGATTGCGGTCCAACAATCGGCGGGCCGGTATCATTGCGACGGTATATATTCTCCTTCCATTGACCACAAATGATATAAGCAAATTGTCTAATGTCTATTTTCGTTCTTTCCATAGCACAACGATACACTCCCATTCGAACTCCCAGAATAAATCTGAAACGCCGTTCCCGAATGTGGTTCGTCTTCTGCTGCCAAGACAACATACTGATATGTTTACAAAATACTAATTTTGATAAAGATTGGTAGCCATACGCCCCCAGAGAGCAGTGAATTCCTTCCAGCAATCAATTTCGATGATTTCCATAACAGTATCTCCTCAAAAGAACCGAGTCTTAGCCACTTCCCTATGCCAGGTCAACTTGTAGCTGGCATTGGATCTGCTCCATCTCCCCCCAAATCAACAACGCGTTGGTCGACTACAACCTCCTCCGTCTCTGGCCCTAAACCTGCTCGGACAAATACCCTCAACAGAAGACAAAGCAATGCTCAGAAGCCCGATCTCGAAGGTGTTGGAACGGGTATAAGTGTAGGTGGGGTACATAATTCAACGGGGCCAACGCCTGGTCCTGTAACTACGCGTACAAGGCGACAAAGTCATGCTACACCTCCAGTCTCCTCCACTGCTGGCCCTAGGCAACCCCGGAAATCTATTGGACCCGGTGCTTCGGTTACGTCTCAAGCAAACGGTGATGATGGCCCTCCTCGAAGGCGTCAGAGCTTTGCGAAGAGAAATGCAACGGGGGAAATACGGGTGAATACCAATGTAACTCGTGGTAGTCATCAACCTACGGAACAATCCAGCGGCCCTTCTTTTCTAAACACAACTAGGAGCCAGAAAGCAAAGTCCCTGCAGCCTGTTAGCCGTGGGAACAGAGAGAACCAAATCACCCCTGGCGGCTCCGATCATTCTCGGTCCTCGTCAAATACTGCCATCCAGACTCCTGGAAAAGGAACTATGACATTAAACACGACTCCCTCGTCGAAACGGTCTTCAATGATGCCACATCACCCGACTGGCCTAGGTGCAAGAACGATTTCTCCCACAGATGCTCGAAGGATGAAGCGAATGTCTCTCGTTCCTAATCCGCCTCCAATCCCACAGCGCTCGCCTACTCAACTAGAGTTAAACTCTCCTCGCCCACGTTCCTCAGCACCATCACCTTCTATGATACCTCGAAAAAGCGTAACGCCCTCATCGGCACGCACTACACCAGACCCTCACCGAAAATCTTATAGCTCAGGAGTGTCCCTCTCGTCAAATACAACTTATAACTCTGCTAGGAATTCCAGTGGCTCTCTGCAGGGTCGGCTTTCACAGACTATATCAACTTCTAGACTTCCAACTCCTAAACCACGGACAGAGCATTCAAATCAGGAAGAGGAGGAGGTTCCACCCGTTCCTGCAATCCCAAAGGCGTACGAATCACCCAAAAACGAAGCTCACCTACCCCAAACTTTTACCCCTAGACAGATCAGCATGCCCTTTGAACTCGAAGCGAGGAGACAAGCACCAAAAGACGCAGCTTCTGCTACAGAAGTCGAAGCACCATCTACACCTGCTCATCAAACTTTCCTAGGGGATGCCATGATGCAACATGACAACCGTGCCTTTAGTTCTGAATTTAAACCACGAGCCACTGTCACTCATGGGAAGAGAAGTCTCCAACCACTGAAACTACCGCCACTCAACTTGATGCCTTTGAGCGCTCCTGTTGCGAGTAAAATTAATGCCCTACGAGATAAGGAGCCAAAGGACTTTACTCCTAACCGGTCTACTACACCTCCTCCTCCTCGCCAAACGGTGGCAAAGACCCCAAGCACTCCTATGACGGCCTCTAAAACCAGCTTTTCTCATGCCCCCCAGGAACATACGCCAATGCCCGCGCATACGTCTAGAAGCAACAGTTCACAGTTTATTCTACCTTACCAAACCGGCTACCGTTCTCAAAACAGCTCAAGCGCTCTAGATTTTATGGGATTATCTTCTAACCGAACTATTTCGCCATATATATCTTCATCATTGCCTCGAGGTACTGATGAAATGAACTCTATGCGTGATAAAGTGGCCTCCAAGCCTTCTACCAACAAATTGACTGGCCCACGCCCACAAACCCAATTCTCTACAATTTCTGCCTCCGAGTCATTAAACTTCAAATATGAACCAGATACCATAGAACCTAATCCTAGCCCTACCGTTGTACCGCCCTCACCGCAAAGAAAGATAAGCCTCGATCAAACTAGACAAACAGGATGCAACGATACAGGAACAGCAGATAATGTCAAATTTGAGAATATGCCCCCTCCCAAACTTCCCGCCTCAGCCTCCGTTAATAATCTATCACGAACCAGTCCTGCATCAAATACGAATTTTGCGCCAGCCAAGCGAAAACAATCTATTTCAAATGTGGTTGCTAGCATCTCTTCACGAAGGAACAAGAGCATAACAGGCGAGCCAGGGCCGACAGTTGTAACTCAGTCATCTACGGAAATAATTGATGAGGCGCAGCCGAACAAGAGTTCATCATCCTCAATCTTGAACCCTGTACAACGGTTACTTGGAGGCCCGCGCCCGCCCCCCGCCCCTGTATCTACAAAGCCTCGAGTTGAGGAAGGAGAACTTGACCGTGATGACCTCATAGCTGAAGAGGAAATGCGGAAGCTTGGAAGCAAGCGCAAGGATTTTGAGTCGGCAGCAAGGGAATTGGACGAGCTTCGGCGAAGAGCTGGTCCTAAGGAACGGGCTTCTCCAGCTCAAGCTTTAAAGATTGCAAGTCTGAATATCTTTGAACGAGGAGAAATCATTGACTATAAGGACATCTACTTCTGCGGTACTCACAAAGCCAAGAAGCATGTCGGCGATCTTAATGCTCAGACCGCCAATTTTGGCTACGATGATGAACGTGGAGACTATAACATAGTTATCGGCGATCATATTGCTTATCGATATGAGGTTGTTGATGTCCTTGGGAAAGGCAGCTTCGGTCAAGTCGTACGTTGCGTTGATCACAAGACTGGCACCCTTGTTGCCGTCAAGATTATTCGTAACAAAAAACGTTTCCATCAACAGGCACTGGTTGAGGTGAATATACTTCAAAAGCTGAAAGAATGGGTATGTCATCCCCTTTTTTCTAAATACAATGGCCAATCTAACATGATTTAGGATCCACAAAACCGCCACAGCGTAGTCAACTTCACCCAAAGTTTTTATTTCCGTGGACACCTCTGCATATCTACGGAGCTACTGGGTATCAATCTTTATGAATTTATTAAGGCTCATGATTTCCGAGGATTCTCCCTCAAAATTATTCGTCGTTTCACTAAACAGATGTTAATGTCTCTGGTGCTCCTCCAGAATCACAAAGTTGTGCATTGTGACATGAAACCCGAAAACGTACTTCTCGTACATCCGCTCCGTGGAGATATCAAGGTCATTGACTTTGGATCAAGTTGCTTTGAAAATGAAAAGGTGTATACATATATCCAGAGCCGTTTCTACCGCTCCCCAGAAGTTATTCTAGGCATGTCGTACGGAATGCCAATCGACATGTGGTCTCTTGGCTGCATTCTCGCGGAGCTATATACTGGGTATCCACTGTTTCCCGGCGAGAACGAACAAGAGCAGTTGGCCTGTATCATGGAAATATTTGGACCCCCTGAGAAGCACCTTATCGAGAAGAGTACCAGGAAGAAACTGTTCTTTGACTCCTCTGGAAAGCCTCGTTTGACTGTCTCGTCCAAGGGGCGCCGGCGCAAACCCAGCTCAACTGATCTCCGACAGGCTCTCAAATGTGATAATCCTGCGTTCCTAGATTTCATTGCTCGCTGCTTGAGATGGGACCCTGCTCGCAGAATGACACCGCGTGATGCTATGCAACATGAGTTCATCACTGGTATTAGAGCTCCCCCACGCTCCACCCGCTCTCTGCACCATTCGCATTCTCAGTCACCCGTCAAGCGATTTGCATCTACCAGTGCTACATTAAACGGTCGGCCCCTTCCAAATCCTCCTTCCACAGCTTCAAGCAGCGACGGAACACGCCTTCGAGACTCCTCAACCAATTCTCCTGTCAAACATGGTTTACCCAAGCGCCACTCTACCTTCCACCACACATCCACAACGACGACGGCCAATCCGGGGGCGACCCCAAAGCGTGCGTCCAACATCCCTCCATCAGGTGGTTCCGCTTTGCCTCGTGTGACGCCGAGGAATGCTAGTGGGAAGCCAGATCTTGCAGCCGCGGCAGCAACAACCAGCTTGGTAAGCTGATGCAAACAGCGTTCCCTCCCTTGCTTAATGGGCAACCTTCCTGTCTTCTTCTTTTTTAACCCTTCTTTTCATTCTATGGTGGTCATATTGGATATCTAACGTCATGTAATGGTGCAGAAGACAAAGGTATAGGGATGATGTATGATGTTCCAAGGTTGCGGCAAACGCAACCGCTTTTTTTGCCCGCGCTGGTCTCCGTAGCAAGGTTTGAACGAGTTAACCAATACGAGTTCATTTATTTGGCTTTACTATGATCAAAGGATCGATGTGTTGAGTGATGTTTATGTTATTTATGTTTACTTGCCACTCTACTGGCACTTTCTCTCCAGCCATTTCTTCCTTACCCCATACCCCTATATTCTTTTTTTAACATTATTTACTTTGCCTTTTACTTCTCTTTCTCTTCAACATTTTTTCATTTCTTGTTTCTAGTTTACATACCGGCATTGCATGCGTGCATCTGTTTTGAGTCACTGCAATGTGTTACAAACCTGCGTTGCGTGTTATGCTTTTATAATAACGCCTTATTCCTGGACTTCTCGCATTTTATAGCTTTTGCCCTATGCTATTCTTTGAAGACTTGGATAAAGATATACGGCCATACGTCATTTGCATCGCATCAGTTCTTTATTTCTGCTTCTTCTGCTCCTTTGGTCATAAATCGAACACAGGATGTTACCCTCGTCACCAGTTCGAAAGATGAAATCTTGACCACAATACTTATACAGTATTCAGCCCTCGATACCGAGTACACATAGACACACATATGTATACATATAACGTGGATTTGCTCTTAGCACTTTCTCAATCCTTCCTTCACTTTGTTTACTCGCATTCCATGCTTCCAAAACCTTGGGCTGCTCGGCACAAGCGATATCACGTGAGATATGGTGCCCGAGTACGGTTAGTACACAAGCGGGTAGTCTAGCCTCATTAAATTTAGATCAGCGCCCTTTGGATACCTGGCCTTTTCGGCTGCTGATTAAGCGAATGAAGCTAGCACGAAAAGAGAGAACAGCAACCTGAGGGTTGAAGCTGGGGTTATCCAGATATCAAGAATGCTGGCGATGGCCTGATATTCGACGTTGAGGAAGTAGTCTATTCCATTACTAACGCTACACTTAGAGCAGTTGATGCCTGTGCCGGACGAGCTGATATCTATGCGATCTCATTGGATAGCGGCCAATGAACGGATTTGCGCATGATGGCCTCGACGAGGCCAATTTTGGAGCGCCTGATGGCATTGCAACCAAACTAAAGACGTTCGATGCCTTTCGTAAGTTTTAACAAGATCATTATACTCGTCAATATTTCGATTACATACTAATCGACTGCTTACAGCAAAGACGAAGCCGTCATATACCTCCACCAGCCGTGGTGGCGGGCTGTGGACAATTTTTGTAGCTATCATCTGCACCATCCTCTCCTGCTCCGAGCTCATAACGTGGTATCGCGGTCATGAAAACCATCACTTCAGTGTTGAAAGAGGGGTATCACAGGAGATGCAACTCAACATTGACACTGTTGTCGCTATGCCCTGCGATGATGTCCGAATAAACATCCAAGATGCAGCTGGTGACCATATTTTGGCTGGGGATTTATTGACGCAGGAGCCCACTAGCTGGACCGCTTGGAACAGGGAAATGAATCAACGGCGTAGTGGAGGCAGCCCTGAGTATCAGACGCTAAACAAGGAGGATACCTTCCGGTTGGAAGAACAGGAAGAGGATCTCCATGTCGAACACGTCTTGGGCGAAGTAAGGAGAAGCCGGAAAAAGAAGTTCCCAAAGGCCCCCAAGCTGAAAAGGTCCGATGCGGTGGACTCATGCAGGGTGTTTGGAAGTTTAGAGGGCAATAAAGTGCAAGGAAACCTGCATATCACGGCTCGAGGCTTTGGATATTTTGAATGGGGAAGGACTACTAACCCTCACAGTATGTCACTCTCACAAACTATTCTAATCTGCATTTACAGAAGTTCCAGAAAAAAAAAAACTTAACCGATCAGCTAACTAAATTGTTTCCAGGCCTGAACTTTACTCACCTTATCACCGAGCTCTCATTCGGCCCTCATTATGGCCGTCTTCTCAATCCACTTGACAAGACGGTTTCCTCAACATCCATAAATTTTTATAAATACCAATATCACCTCTCGGTTGTTCCAACAATATATACAAAGTCTGGCCATATTGATCCTAATCGTCGATCTCTTCCAGACGCGAGCACTATAACGGCAAAGGATTCCAAAACGACTGTCTCAACAAATCAGTATGCGGTAACCTCATACTCCCAGCCGATACAACCGCGCATCGACGCTACCCCAGGTATATTTTTCAAATATAATATCGAGCCAATTCTTCTAATTGTTAGCCAAGAGTGGGACAGCCTATTAGCCCTAATGGTCAGACTAGTCAATGTCGTATCTGGTGTGCTTGTTACCGGTGGCTGGCTATTTCAAATCGGGTCCTGGGCCTCGGAAACCATGAGGAAAAGAAGAAGACTCGCATCAGATGGCTTATTAACGGGGAAACACGCAACAGATTAGTGGGTTGTCTCTGGCCCATGTGGCTGGACCGTGACGCATAAGAAACTGTCTTAATCTTCAGTCTCCCACTCATGCTATTTCCCCCCATTTTCCTTTCTCTTTTCATTGTTTCCTATTTTCTCGTTTTTCCCCCTTTTGCCTTTCATTTCTTTTGGAAATATGAATCGTATATCTCGGAGTTGGGGCGCTAGATTGCATTTCGAGAATATGATGTTACATCTATACTTTTCTTGGTCTCGGTTCTCAACAGATCAAATATTCAGGGGTTGTGGGACATCCATGAATTAGCGCAAGAACAGCTCACTACCAAGCTATTTATCCCGAGAACCCTGCCTCTAGTTCAGTCATTCAATGTGAGTCCATGGAGGATCTGCCCTTCCGCACTCAGGGAAAAAAAAAAAAAAAAAACTCCCGAGAACTCCGGGTAGTCTGGACCGCTCCCTTTGACTAGCAGCAGCGTACGAAGCTCAGAGATATGCCACGCATTGCGCCGCAAAGTTCTCCATCCCCCAGCCCGGACGGGTCAGAGGCCCCTGTTCCGCGAGAGGTCTTGCCCACGCGAACTAAATTTATTTGCCAATTGCATGTGATGATACGCCCAAGTTCTCGCGGAGCACAACTGCTTCCTTTAACATCAATGCAGGTGCTGCACCACACAGTCACTAGTTGTCAATGTACTAGTCCTGCAATAATATCTTGCGGATGCAAGGGCAGGCTAGCGAGCAAACCTTCCGAGCTAAATGACGCATAATATCTTCCGCGTCGCATTTACACGGGTGTGCAACCAATAATGAACCCCCGGCTCGTGGTTGCATTTGAAATGGTTTCTGGAGAACGTGGAGTCTTTGACAGCATACATGCAAGATATTTCCCCCCGGTTGTCAGTATCTGTTACGCCGGTCTTACTGTTTTCTTCTGCTCTTCCATCTGCACAGCATGGTTTAGCTATCCGTGCTGTTTACGCAGTACTTCTTGTTGTAAATGTGTTGCTCTGCCTCTTGATAACTCAAGTGAGCGGGTGATCCTTGTTGGTTGCAAGTACATATTCTTCATCGATTGACTAGCCTGGTAACAAGTCTCTTCCCTGTCATGAATGCCTATATCGTGAGATGTTTAGGCCGTGACCTTCCTTCTTCCGCCCTCCTTGGCTGTTGAATTGAGAACCCCTGCCTCCAGCCGGTAGAACATGGGTCTGATCCCACTGCTTTCTTGGTTTTTTTTTTTGTCTTCTTCTGGAAGCTGGAATCTCATATTAGCGTTTACACACATAACCTAGTCTCTTGCCCATCCAACTATCCATTGATCATTCCTCCTCCCCTCCTTCCCAACTAGTTACCGGTCGCAATGCTTTCATATCTAGGAAAGAAGATAACCAGGTGGCTTGGGTGCGGTGTAAAGCCGAAATCCATTTCAACAGGAACAGATACCCCCGAAGCAACAGCCGTAGACTCAAACAGCCACCTAGGGAAGACTAAACCGGTGATCCTCATCATTCATGGCGCATGGCAACATCCAGCGTACTATCAGGCCTTTGTCCAAGTGTTACAGTCAAGAGGTTATGAGACCCATTGCCCACGTTTACCGAGTTGCAATGGCCAGGTTCCGCCTACAAAGTCACTTGAAGATGATGTCCACTTCATACGCCAATTCACAGCTCAGCTTACAGACGCTGGCAAGTTAGTTGATGTCATTATGCATTCATATGGCGGGATAGTGGGAACCGACGCGCTTTGTAAATTTGGTATTGCAGAGAGATCCAGAAGAGGATTTGCCGGTGGAGTAAGGAATCTAATATACCTGACAAGCTTTGTGCCTCATAAAGGACAGAGTTTGGTAGGAATCTTCGAGGGCCAATCGTTACCAACTGTTAAAATCAACGTAAGCCCAAGTCGACCTGAGTTTCAACTGCTTTTTCTTTGTCGTTCTCGCGCATGTTTTCGTACTCCCTCCTGATATTCCATGAAATTTAATATACTGATATCCACGATCAATTGTTAGGAAGAAACGAACCTCATATCAGCAACCGATCCAATTCCGATGTTTTACAGCGACTTACCGAGTGAAGAAGCAGAGTACTGGGTGAAACAAATGGTTGCTCACCCATATTCGGCGCAGTCCACTCCAGTCAGCAATGAAGCGTTTCGAGAACTTCCGACCTCATACATTATTTGCGAGAACGATAAGGGTATCTTGCCCGAAGTGCAGCAAATGATGATTGATAGACTCAAGGTTGCTGGTGTTGATATACAGGTCCAACGATGCAGCGGAAGCCACAGCCCCTTTCTAAGCATGCCCAATGTCACTGCAGATATCATCGAAAATATTTCAAATGTTTGACATTATGCTCCTAGCATTCTCTTACCTTCCAAGGAATGGCGGAAATTTGAGATATGGGTACAGCAGCGTCCAATGCCCATAACAGTCGCACTATGATATACGCATTATGGAAGCCCCTTTATCCCTCTTCTTATTTCCCACTCATCTGCTGTTTCATGCAGCCCCATGTATTTATTGACCAACATCGATCTCTAGTCGATGTGAAAAGATCGTTTGTCCAACAGTGAAAATTGACTACGAGCGGGATAAACCTTAAAACAACGGTCTATTAATTATGTAACTAAGTTTAATGTCACGTGAAGCTGTCAAGCAGGAACTTGTTGCCAACGACATGAAACAAAATTGATAATGAAACAAGAGAAGATATAAGATCTCATCAGCCAGACATTCATTGAATCGTTTTCCGTCGCATTCTCTCGGCGAGACTGTAATCCTCGTGCCAAGAGACGTCCAATTATACCATTGATGTGCCGCTTAGACATAGACAACAACTGCGGCCATTGCGACCACTGCACCCACAGCCTGGGGGAGAGGAACACGAACATACCCAGCAGCACCCGTGTACTGTGCTGGAGGTGCAGTACCCGATGTCTGTGGTCCATCACAGTGCCAGTGATCGCCGTGGGGCTCGCAGCCGACGGACTCTGTTGGGCTAGGCTTCAGAGACTTGGTGCTTGATCCGGTAGGATTAGGTGCGGCAGATGAGGTGACGCGAGGTCCATCGCAATGCCAGTGATCGCCGTGGGGCTCGCAGCCGACGGACTCTGTTGGGCTAGGCTTCAGAGACTTGGTGCTTGATCCGGTAGGATTAGGTGCGGCAGATGAAGTGACGCGAGGTCCATCGCAATGCCAGTGGTCTCCGTGGGGTTCGCAACCAACAGACTCAGTTGGGCTAGGCTTGGTTGGAGTTGCCATTCCCTCATGGCCTTCAGCGTGCGAAGTGGTTGCAGTAGCAGCTGCTGAGGTCGCAGGGGCTGGGCCCGTACAGTGCCTGACGGATATGTTAATACTTGACTCTCCTCCAATTAAACATGGTCGAGCAGAGTTCTTACCAATGGTCACCATGCGGCTCACATCCCACTGACGCTGTAGGAGAGGGTGGAAGTGTGCCTTCAGCAAAGACTACACTGAGTGCAGAGAAGGCAACAAGGAAATATCCAATGGTCTTCATTGTGACAGAGCTATCGTGTGTAGTCCGTGTTCGAAGAAGTGCACAAGAGACTATAGAGCATGCTTCAACAACGATGGTCCTGGAGGCCTTTTTATATTTGGACTTCCAGTGCCAGAATGCCTATGTTGAGCGCTCTATACGAACTTATTGCTCCCCGGGTCCTTCTTTACTGGCCTCTCGCTCGGAGAATACCTTTCGATCCCGCGACATGGGACCTTTAGGCCCGATCTCTCTGCCTCCAACCAGCACCTCCGCAGTCCAAGCTTTGCACAAGCAAGTTTTCTTGTTTTCCCACCTCATGATGATGGGTTCGACTTGATTCGATGTCACTTCGTACTTAAGCCCGACGAGCAGGGAGAATAAGCTCGAAGCGAAAAAAAAAAAAAAAAAAAAAATTAAAAATAAAATAAAATAAATAAAATAAAGGAAATGTTCCCTTGGCATACTACAAGGTACTCAGGGCCACTTCTAAACACTGGTCAGCAGAAAAATACACTCAAGTTTTCAGCATTTCTTTATCTCTACGGCTTGAAAGCTCATTAATGAATTTTTAAGCTATTCATATCCTGGACTAATATTAATAAAGGAGTCGCGAATAAAAAGTCTCGGAAGCTCCTCCCAGCAATGCCTCCTACCAGCAAAGCCAGTGCAGAATTTTTATTCGATTCTACACCGTTGCCAGCTCTGTATTTTCCATCTACTCCTATACTGATATGTTATCACAAGGTACTCATTTTGTATCTGGAGCTACATTCAAGATGGGTCAAAGAGGCGCCTGAGGTCTCTCCGACTGTGGAGATGCAGGCCAGCACCGACGCAATTTTTATTTTTTATCTTTTATCGATATCTTCAACAGCAACCTCGGTCACTTATGCGATAGCCTTGAATAGAAACATTTGCTCGCAGGGTTCACAACAACCTTCGTAGCTACCCCAAACTCATTTGGATCCTTCCGCCATTGAAAATTCAAACATGAGTCCATGGAAATTTCAGAGGCTATTCGGGTTCTTGCAGTCATTAATCGTCCTTTTCGCTCTCGACATTATACCCAAACATATTTAGTGAACCCATTATCGAAATGACTCGGCCATACGCTCTCATCTCTCTCGCCCTATCGATAGTAATCGGCTTGGCTCTAGTCTCGATCCTTGATGACATCACTAACCCAACTCTTCGAAGCAATGTTAAGCCGTCAATTTACAAGCTGGCAGGTATCAATGCCCTGACTTCCTTCCTTGAGAAATACATTCCAACAAGCTATCTACGCCTTCCTCCCCTGCGAGCTGGGCTCCCGGCATACTACCAGCACTCAAGTGGTCACAATGCTACCAATGTGAATAGAGAAAAACTAAAGGGGAGAACGATTAGTACTCGACAATGGGAAGAGAAGTCTCGTCTGAGAGATCGAATGAAGAGGGATGACAACAAAAAATGGGACTCATCGCATCCGCGATATAGACTATTAACAGCCATGCATGGCTTTGCTCGGTACAAAGATAGAAATTTAGCCGAAGCTGATCGATGGAATACCTTATATTTGAACTCCCCCATGCGCCACCGCAAAGTAAGTCTCGTCCTACCGCTTTTTACGCTAACTGTCTAATGATATATTTCCAATAGTTCCTTGAATCTACCATAGGGTACACCTCAAAGCTGAACAAGGTTAAAGACTTGTTTGCCGAGAACGATGCCCTCGCCCAGGCAATTTTAGCTCATGCACTGGATTTTTATGAAGTCGAACGAGCTGAACTAGACCAGTTCATTCAAGAGGCTGAGTCCAATGGCATTGTGGCCGACAAGACTAGCACATCTCAAGCCATGAAACATTTCGTGAGGGATTGGTCTACAGAAGGGCTGTTCGAAAGGGACGCGGCCTTCCCCTGTGTGTTGGAAGCCCTGCAAAATTATACTGTCCGTTCAAATGATAGACCTCTTCGCGTCCTAATTCCTGGCTCTGGACTAGGCAGGTTAGCACACGATGTCTCGAAACTAGAAGGTATTTGCGACCAACCAATTAACTGGTTGCTTTCTGTTCTAACAGTTAATTCCTCTAGGATTTGAGGTTACTTCCAACGAATGGTCTTCATATATGAACATAGCGTACCGTTATGTCGAGGCCTTGCAGCTTTTAAATTCAGAAACATTTTTCCCCTTTATTGACTGGTGGTCACACCAGGCTTCCACTACAGACCTCCTTCGACCCGTTCAATTCCCCGACACCATTCCTTACCATGCGAACAGTTCGCTAGATCGTTCTCTCATCCACATTGAAGGGGACTTCAACTCCATGCATCATGGCCTCCCGGCAGCCGAGACCAAATACGACGTCGTGATAACACTCTTTTTCATCGACACTGCTAGAAATCTGATGTCCTATTTTGAGACTATTCAAGACTCCTTGAATGAGGGAGGCACTTGGATTAATCTTGGTCCGCTCCTTTATGGAAGTGCTCCATTCTTGCAACTTTCTTTGGATGAAATTGTCGATGTATGTGAGCACTTGGGATTTGAGTTCCTTGATACGTCTTCAAAATGTGGTGCCACTACCCTTGACGGGAGGAAAATTAGAAGCAAAGAAGTGCCCTATGGCCTTAGTGATCGATCTTTATCCAAGAATGCCTACAAAGCTCAATTCTGGGTTGCAAAGAAGGGAATGTAGTCCCGCCACTGTCATAGAGATATGAGGAATGAAGTTGATGTGGATGTTCTAGGCAGCGCATTAGTTGGCGGATGAAAGCCTAGTTTTGGAATATATAAATAAACAAGTCGTGTTAAGAACCGGGCCAGCCTTGTAACTATCCAAAACATACAAATTAGCCTAAAACGTACTTCGTATATTTAGGATCCGTCAGTTGTTATGCATAAACGATCACGCTTCAAAAATTTCACCTAACCCTACTCCTGCCCCCTGCGCTCCATATCGACACTCAACCAAATCTAGCCTCCATCCTTTCCAATTCTTCAGTTTTGCTTTTATCTCTCGGGCCCATTCAACTCTTTTTTTTGCTTCTTCCTCCTCTTGGGCACGAGCAAATGCATCTTCATCAAACGCATCGTCGTCTAAAAATTCCTCATTTGGATCTGCATGGGAACCGTAATCGAAGCTCTTATGTCCTCTATCTTGATCTTGAGCACCAGTGAACGCAGCAATGCCACTTTGCAATACTGTTGCAAAGGATGAGTGTTGCTGTGGCCTGTGGCTGATGCTGCGACGACCAGCGTAGCTGTGACCCCCTGGCGCACCGCCTGTGAGATCGACATCATCAAATGTGCCTGAGAAGGATTTCCTATCTGCCGAGGAGCCTTCACCATCATGTTGAAAGGAGAGTTCACGTTTGCGTTCTTTCCAAATGCCTCGCCGAAGATCAAAAATTTCCCCTTCCAGATCTCGAACTTTCCGTTCGAGTCGCTGTCTTTCCTCGTCTTCTAGCTCATCTAGGCCTTCGTCAGCCCCAACTCCCGATGCCTCACGTTTCTTTAGTCGGTCTCTTTCTTCCTTGAGCCTTAGGTTTTCATTTTCAGTTGTTGCTATCTTTTTCGTGAGCATGGCCACATCCTTCTCGAATTTATCCCGTTCCTTCATACGGGTTTGATGTCGAGTTTCGGACTCCTTATGGAGGTTGCTTAAGGCTTGCAGTTTCTTCTCAAGTAGAACGGCCTTTTTATAGGCTTCAGCTTTAGCTTCCTCAGTTTCCTTGAGCTGGCGTTCTAGGCTCTTAATGAGGGTTTCGGTGGACGTTTTGTCTACCCCCTCTTTAACTGCCTTTTCCGCTGCTCGGCTTACAGCTTGTTTGGCATCTGCAAGCTCTCTTTGTGTCTTCTCTAGTGCGCTTTCACTGCGTGACAGCCTCTCTTCCAAAGCTGATATTTGTTCCTGGTGGGCTGAGGAACTGGTGGATTGTGAGTTCAGTTGTGCTCTGAGATTGGATATTTCCATCTCCATGTTTTCAATGGTCACTGACTTCGCGTCTAGTTGACTTTGTAACTCAGACGGCGAATCTGGATTTCCTGATACCGCGACACTGTTTGATGGTCTATGCGTCCGGGTATGCAGATGAGAGTTCTGCCGTTGCAAAGCACTAATTTCCGCTTTCTATGACCAAAGGTTAGTAGACACTCCACAAGATAGGAATATGCTTGCTACTGACAAGATTTTCTGCTTCCTCTGCCTGTTTCTCCGCCTTTGCAAGCTTCTCCTTCAACTCCACGGTTTCAGCGCTAGATTCACGTAAATCATCAAGCTCTTCCTCAGACTTCTTCCACTTTGCATTTGTCACTTCCACTTCTTTTTCCAACCGCTTGTTTTCCTTCTCTAGTTCTTCCAATCTTATAGCTTGTTTTCTGAACACTTCTGGCGCCGTGCTGCCATCAGGACTCAAAGGTAGTGTAGGAGATTTAACGCCCGATGAGCCTGGGCTGGTGGCCGGAACTTTCGAATCCTGGCGAAAGGACGAAGAGCGGAGTTTAGATTGAACGGATATCGAGGGTTGACGGCCATGGGATCGGGTTTTGGGCAAAGGTTCCCCGCCTTCGTCTTCTTTGTTATTAGTTTCTTCCACTTGTTCTCCAGTAGAAGCTGGTGTTTCCATAACTGCTTCTTCGGTATTATCCTTTTCGGCTGCTGTATCCTTTGGAGTCTCTGTCTCAGCTTGCTTTTCGGTGTCTGGTTCCTCCGGTTTGGAGTCTGGAGAGGGCCCTTTGTCCTCCGCTTCCGCAGGAGCAGCAGCTTGTTTACTAGATTCTCCTTTCTTTCCCTTCTTTCCCTTTTGCTTTTGCATTTGAGCTACCTAAATTAAAACCAGATGATGGTCAGTCCTATATCAATGGAGCTGGCGCGTGGGCATTGGAATTAGAAAATATGAACACACCCTTTTCTTAGCAGCAGCAAGCTTCTCAGCGCGATCCTTGTCCTCCGTGTCTGCCATTGTGTCCGTAGGGAGGCGATGCTGTTTAGGAGTGATACTATAAAAACCAGCAGGGTATATTGAAGCTCATGAAGGTGTTTACATTGTTCTTATCAAACTGATGTTGGATGATGCTACATGCTACCCAGTGATTGGTTAAAACATTCTTACGTAACTCTAAAGTACATTGAATCATGTGACTATCACGTGATTACATATTCATCAGCTCCGATTTCATCCATTCGGAAGTTTTCGGATCGAACAGAGAGGACTTAGCTCCCGAAAGTGCATGTAGATTGGAAAGCATCATGGTATTTCTGATAGTTGGCAGTGTTAAGTAACAAGTATAAACAGCTAGTTATGTCTACTTGCCGAAGGCATGGTATTCCATAAACTCCACGCCTGATAGCCAGCAAAAGACACATAATGATAAAGAGACAAACCAAAAAGAATCTCGATCACAAATAACAACCGATCGAACAATCACATCATTAAAAGAATTACGAAAAAGAGAGCATGATGAAGAACAGAGAGGAGTGAAACGGTGCCAGCGTGGCTAGTAAGCTGAGCTTCAATCGGACACTCAGATGGCTAGTTGCCTTAGCACTGGGTACGTTGACAGAGATCAGTGCAGTGCATAGATAACCAACCCAGTCATCAAATGGCGTTGATATAAAAATCGTCACGAGCATGCATTATTGCGGAAGGATGATAAGGAGTCAATCAATAACACAGAGTATCAAATGGGGAAAAACAAGTTCCAATCAAGTTTGAACTTGGGTAATTCTGGAAAATAGGAGGTGTTGCAGTTACACTTCCATAGAGTCGGCAATTTCTTCACTCAATGCACGGACGGTAGGCTTACTACCACCAGACTGTGAGCGTAGATCATCGTCACTAAGAATATAGTTGTCATATTCGTCCACAACTGGGCGGGCGGGCTGAGATGGCTGTCTTTCTTCTTCGTCGGCGCTGAATTCATCCATTTCATCGTTTGCGCCATCACCAAACCAGTACTTGGCGCGCTTTCTGGCACCCGTATCATGGGAGACGTAGCCATCATCGTCGACATTGCGCTTGCCTGGAACTGGAGTGGCTGTTCCATCGGCCGGTAGCTGGCTGAGAACGCTGATGCCACGCAAGTAGATGTAGCAAACACGCTTCCTGACTTTGTTGAAGAAGAAATAATTGAGGCTCCAGATGGTGCCCTCTTCGCCATCGTATGGGTCCTCGTCCGGGCTATAGCAGTATATACTGCACTCCTTGAGGGACATTTGATTGTCGATGATCCTCCACATTCTAGGACCCCATGAATGGGTCGTTGCCGACATGTGCGGAGAGGATGAGGCTGGGGTAGGTGGCGTGACATCGCGAGCCAACTGCGGGCGGAGATTAAACAGGGTAGTATCAATAGTATCCATGACTCTCCGCAAGTTCTTCTCTCGGCGGAAGTCAGAAGGTCGCAGGACATGCGAAAAGTCATAGTCGGGGTGGCTTGCGTTAAGTGTAGCGATAAGATAAGCATAAGTTCTGCGGCTGGAATGCTCACTCAAGGGTCCAAACGGGCTAGAACGCGAGAGATTGAGCGACATGGCCGCGGAAGACGCATTAGGTGGTGAAAGCGAGGCAGAGAGTCGTAAAAGCGATTCATACTGCGTTTCCAAGGAGGCCTCGATGTTTTTGTACAGCTTCTTATCACCACTTGCGGCCTTCGTTGTGTAAAGATCACAACCGCCCACGACCATACAATCGGGTGTGTCAAAGTTCAGCGCCCTTGTCACATCGTCAAACTCGCTCAAAGGTAGGAACTAGACGGTGAGTGTCAGCAAGCTACCGAAGAAGAGGGTTTTGTGTCGCTATCGAGCGACAGATGTTCTGTGCCAGACCTTCATGGTGTCGGGTATTGATCAACAGGCTATGCGTGCTTATATTTCCCAGATTCGTGTGTCTTGAGTGTACGTGGTTGTGTCGATATGTTGTTGGAGCTCTTATCGCAAGGATGCGTCGATAGCGGCGATACGGAGGGAGCAAAACAAGCGCTTCCGGGGTCGGATCTCTCTTGACTGAGGCACTGCTGTCACGCAGGTTGACGCCTCAGCGGACGTGGCGGTTCTTCTTCTTCTTGGTGTTGCTCTTGCTGAAGCAAGTCAAACAGCGGTACGAGTTATCCAGGCTGGCTGCAAGGACAACGCATACGGATCGACTACGCCAGACGACGAGGCCGTCTAGCAAGAAAGGGGACTCATGGCGACGGCAATACACACAAAATATAGTGAATGAGTAGCAGTGACTATGGATTGGGCAGTGAAGATGAGAGAAGCGCAGAAAGCGACAGAGAGAAGCGAGAGGAAGAGAGGGGAGCGAGCAGCGCGCCGGGAAGGACGAGAAGAAGCCCAGAAGTTGGGAATATGGGAGCAACGCCCCAGTCACGTGAGGATGTCTGACCAGTGACGTCGAGCGGTTGTTTCACGCGATTATGGCAGCAAGGAACGCCGGGAGACGAGAGACGACGGGCAGAGAGGGGAGGATGTCGAGGGATGGACGGTGGTGCAGGTGTAGGTGCAGGTGATGGCTGTTATGCAGTGATGCTGGAGACACTGGAAGGTGGACGGCATGATGATGATGATGATGATGGTTAGCCTGAGAAGGGATTTGCTGGAAGCGGCCAGGTAGAGACGATGCTGGAGAAGTAAGGAGACGGCAGACCTCAGAGTCCCAGGGAACTCATCACCTTGACTCTGTCGTCCTCGTCCTGTTTGTTGATGAAAGAGTCAAATTAGTCATGTCGTATATACACTGTCCGAGAAACGCCGGGTATAAACTGTCGCCCTAAACAAGATACAAGCAAGCAGAGAGAACACGAATCAAGGTGTGCCGACGGCCGCTACATGATTTTCGTGATGATATCCTGTTCAACCTAAAAAAGCAGAAAGGAAGAGCAAGGGGTTAGCACCTAAAACAACGCAAGGAAGACAGAGGCTGGTAGGAGGAGCGAGAGTCTCTTTGGCGGTTGCTTCGAGTGCTCATTCAACCCCCAGGAATGGAGAATCAGAAAAATTCCCGCTTACCTCCATGTCTTCTAAGCTGTCCTGCTGACTGATACACCGCAGCACGTTCTTCTTGCTACTCTCCTGCATCTCTCCCGCCAGCAGGAGCTCGTCGAGGATAAAGTAGGCCTTTTGGAAGTTGAAAATAATATCCAGCTCGCAGACATTGCCATAGTACTTGTCCATCTGCTCGACATATCGGTGCACGATCTCTAGGGTGATCAGCTCGTTGTCGGTGGACGAGCAGCCGGCGATGAAGAAGAGGGAGGCATATCGGCGGTACACCACTTTCGAATCTAGAGACATTGCACTTTGTTAGCCGCACGGTACATGACAACTTCATACAGTTGTAAGCTGCAGCAGAAACGGGCAAGGTATAAGGCCAAACTCACCTTTGTATTCAAGAAAATTGCACATCCGCGTCCGTCGTGAGAGGACCAGCTGGGTGACATCTTTGATGATTTTCGCCTTATCCTTTGGCGAGAGCGTCGTAAACCATTTTGCCAGACGCTACATGAACCACAATCCGGTCAGAAAAAGTATCCAAGATGAAGGACATCCTCCGTATGAGCAAGAGGTTGTTGCCTGTCCAAAGGGCAGAAGTTGCTTGTGGGAACGAAAAAGGGACAGGAGGGAGCTTTTGCTTCAAGGTGGGTGACGAGCGTGGATGGCTGGTGTACTGACCACCTTGCCCTGACGAGAGAGCAGAATTAAATAGCTGGAGAGGGGAGTCAGTCGGTCTGTTCTATCGCCAGCTAGCCAGGCAGTGAGACTTACTTGATCGCCATTATGTTGCTTTATTTCTGCGGTGGTTCGACGTGGGGAGGAGAAGAAAGTCGACAAGTTTTGTGTTATTTTCTTTGCCTATGAAAAATGTTTGGAGGGTCACTTTGCCGCCAAGACGCAAAGAGCCGCGCGATCAGAAGCGCCGGCGAGGGCGATCATTTGATATTGGCTATTACGACCTCTCTGCATACTATTCTAATCGATAAAAGAGAGAGGAGCGCTGGTATATGGCGTCTGGTTGTTGATGCCGGCTGACGGTCTGAGAGAACTGAGTATTGTGCTGCATGACAGAGTACGGAGTAGCTATACATAGATGCACTCCATGTAGTTACAGTACAGTAAGGACAAAAATTGACACACCACCGTCAATGGGCCTCTATATCCATCCTCTTCATCTTGACTCCATGGCGTATCCTCACCATCCTATGCTCCTATGCGTCTTCCTTCCATCTACTATTCTATGCCGGCGATAGTTAAATATCCTGACTAAGCCTCCAAAAAGCCGTCCGTAAAACTTCCGAGGCTCCCCCCACCAAAGGGGGAAAATGCATCCCGCATTACAAATTCACGCAAAGGATTCTGTTTCCACGGTGTTCGAGTTCCTTTCGAGCCGGGATGTTGTTCGTCTGGTGCTGGCTGTTTATATAGAAGAGTGCACCTTGCGACCTTGGTAGTTGGAGAGAACACACTCAAGGCAGGACTGACAGTGATACACCAGCAAAGATGAGGTTGATACTTTCTACCGGGTAAGTCTGCACAGCCGTAATGCGCCCGAAATCAGTACTGACCTTTGCGGATAGAAACATCGTCAGCAGTGGACCATCTGTCCTCAGAAGACCGGCGACAGAGAAGTCCAATGTGGAATTTCTGAACTCGCTACGATATAACTTCGTTTCCGCGCAAGAGATCGAACCCTCACACACCAACTCGCCATGCGAAGAGACGCATTCGCCGCCCCAGAAGCTCTCCTATAGCGACTATACTACCTGGACTTCCAGAGATGGCGACACGCTATATGTGCCCTCCCTAGACTTTTCAATGTCTGGCCTGTCTGAAGATCGTTCGCAGTACGATGTCACTGTGAAGCTTTTTTACCTTCCAGGAGTACCAGCGCAGCGGAGATGTCAACATGCGCGGGAATCAATCGATCTAGTCCTCAAGGAGCTGCATATAAGCTGCATAGATTTGTTGATCGTCTCGTTTCCGGAGGTCACATTTGATGCGGATGACGAGGGCGAAGAAGAGCTGTCGAACAGCGAAGAGAACGGGTCGGAACTAGACAATATTGTCAAGACATGGCGGGCCTTGGAGGCCATGCATGAGCAAGGGATAATAGCTCAACTCGGCATAGCTGAATTTGACAGTTCACGCCTCGCGAAGCTCCTGGCACAAACAAAGATTCGGCCCAATGTCGACCAGATCAACGTCAAAGATTGCTGCGTCGTACCGAAATCGTTGATCCTTTATGCAAAACAAGAGAACATCGAGCTCCTTACACACAATGACTGCACGGATATCCTTCCCCGAGGCACCACTCGAGACCTGCTATCTCGCACCGAAAAGGGTGCCGGTATACTTGCTGCCACAGCTGGCGCCGACGATGGTGGTATAAAGGGCGATGTCGACCCCCAGTGGGTCATCAAGTATACCGCCGTGGTTAAAGACAGAGGTGTGATTGAGAACAAAGGATATTTTGCCCTAGCAGATGTCGGGCCTTGATCAAGAAAACTTGTGGGCTGTTTATTCTCTATATATGTTTCCCTGTCATTTTTTTTTTTCCCCCGGTTATCCTTGATGTAAGCGTGAGCGTTTCCAAGTACTTCAGCACAAATATAGGCAATAATTTTGCAGAATACCCGCTGTGTACGATACCAATATGTGAATACTTTTGCTGTTGCATATCATGGCTTGGATTTAGTTTTGAAACTGTAAACGTTGAGCTGTATTCGCGTTCCCTGTAATACTTATCCGATCATGCTCCTCTTTCGTCCTCTTAGCCGCACTTCCTCCAGTCTTTTCAAGACAGATTTGGCGCCTTTGAAGCTCTCTCCATATCCCTCAAGGACTTCTTGGAATAACCTCTCGGTTCTGGGGTGGGAACTGGCAAACGCTCGCTCCAGAACGTACAAATCCACGGCTCTATCTTCGTCTTGGACGCTCTGGCTGGCAAGCCCAAAGTCAATGAGAACTATCTCTCCATCCAAGGAGGGCAATTCGTTCCCTGGTTCTAGATTCTTGGTATCCGTTTCGCGAGGAGCTGTCTCAGCTGACACGCCGCTAGCTGGTGGCCGTAACATGAGATTACTCGTCGTCAAATCGCCATGTATGATTCCAGTCTTATGCAGCAGCCCGACGGCACTTCCGATCTTTCGGAGAAGAGTGCATATCTTTTTTTCACTTTCCTTCACAGCCTCAGCACATACGCTAATATCCGTGTCAGCCGTTCCTCGCTCGTCTAGCGCGCTGCTGGACTTTATCCATTTCTCCCAGCTGTCCACGACTTGTCTGACTACATCCCCATCAATCCATTCCATAAGCAGCCAGCCACCATTACTTGCACTATTCCCTTCTTTACTTTCATTGTCTGGTTCGGGATTGTTCCCCCAGTCCGCTGCCAAAATGCCAGGTACTGGGGCTCCTTCTCTAGCCAGTTTGGTCATGCATCTCGCTTCCTGTAAAATTCGCTGGCGAGTTAACCGGCGGTCGAGTATCGGGTGACGATATGGCTTCAATGGGCGCACTTTTAATGCTGCAGGGATAGAAGGATGCAAAAAATGAGTTTTATATAGTCGGGCTTCTGCGCCTTGGGCAAGCAAGACAGGTACACTCGCGGGGTCACAGTAGGTAAACGGCCGTGGAAGCGGCGGAGGAAGTTGGATCTCTGCCATGTCTTTATTGATGCGTGTATGCTGGTTAGTATGTATCCAAGGGGTATGTCCTTAACTGCTCGGCAAAGCAGTTCTGACTGTTCTGCGGGATCCCTCTTGTTGGTTCCTTCGTGTGCTTACATTTTTCTACTTCGATAGCTTACCTAATCTAGAGACAGTGTCTTCGGGAGTTGCTCCACAGAGTTTGGCGCTATCTAAATCTGGTTTAGCGCCATATCGCTCCTTCGACGACTTAGTAAGCAAGTCTTCACGCATTTCATTCGCTGATAATCCTGAATATCAATTTCTCAAATCCCATAACACAAGATCAAGCAATGTGAAGGGGCTAAATCCGATAGGTTTTGGGTTGAGTCATTGATATAAAGTTTATGTTTCCCAAGAGGAGATTCAGCTGGGATGAGAACACGGTACTTCAGTCCCGCACTAAGGCTGGAGAATGGTTGTAAGTTGTAATATCCCAGGATGAGCAGTTGATTTCCTTGTCCCCGGCATCAGTGAGGGATGGAAGCATGGTAGTGGAGGCGAAAAGCCTGGAGATGATGGCCCTGAGCGTCCATACAACTTCTATACCTATATCGGATTCCCAGGTTTGAGGTGACAAACCGTTGAGAGGAAATTTGGAACTACATGGCTGGGCTCTACATGCTCCCAGATGATTTATTATGTCATACACCGACACAGCCGTATAAGGAGCTGATGGAGTTGATTGGTTGGTATTGCTGACTAACCATGAGCTTGGCGGACGTTATCACTTAGCACTGATGTCTACATATTAGAGATCGCGTATGCAGACGCATGGAATTTGCTATCCGGTCCCATCGCCCATCTCCCATAGCCAACTCTTCGCAATCTCACCGTCATCCATGGATCTACAGCATGAGGGCCCAACATCATTTGTGCTCCATTTACAGGCATAGTGTTGGTCTTTTTACTCAGAGCTGCAAATTCTGGTTCCACCAAGTAGAATGTCGCTTGCTCCAAGTCGCCACATCTTCAATTCCAGCCCTTGCGGCCTCCTTTTGAACATTTGTAAGCACAATCGGGCCTTGTGCCAGGATATTTTCGGCGATTGCCATGGCATTCAGGGCGTCCTGGGTCTTTTTGCTGACTGTCGGGCGCATACCGCAGGTATTGATCTTGAACGCAAGTAGATCAACTGCAGAAATGTACGGAAGGTCCGCCGAATTGATTGTGCTGATTGGTCTTGCAGCTTCGGGAACATATGCAGACTGTGAAGAGAATGGTAAGCAGTTAGACAAGGTTCAAGCAAAAACGGTCTTGGTCAACGTCCTTCTTACCTGCCACTCAGGGGTGTAGTCGATTTGAATGCTTTTGCCGCTCAGGTGTTTATAGACGAAGAGCTGGGCGTATTCTGCAAAACAGGAGTTTAGCATTCGGAGAAGCTCGGCTTTCACAGCCTGACGGGCACCAGAAACAGTGTTTAGGAAATCGACGTCCTAGACAGGCGTTAGGCACTAGCATGGGATGTGACGTCTAGGAGCTTAAGTTATTCCGTGCTTTGGTGGTCCTTCCGCTAGGGATGTACTTCCACAAGGCGGTTCCTCCGATGATAGCAAGTTTGGCACTGCCAAACTCAGGATACTGCTTCAGGGCATCAATCGCCGCTCTTACAGTATCCTCCAGCTCCTTAAGGGTGGGTAGCTCCGTGCTGGTCGCCATCAGGGGCTTCGAGACTTGATATTTTGGATGGGTGACCGTATAATATAGTATGTAGCAATGGATATTGGTGGTGGTTTGGTGGTAAAAGGCGATAGGAAGAAATCCAGAATCGCAAGCGTACATCTTAGATCTATATACACATAATTCTGGGGAGTAGAACCTTCTACATTAGCTGAGTTGGGAGGTATGGCAATTCCGGCGCGTACGTAAACGCCCTGGTCTGTCACAAAAATGGGGCTGAATGTGCATCACTATGCGCCCAGGACGCATGCCCATGGAGCTTGTTGGCGCCCATGGGAGAGCCTGCGCATAATAAAAGCAGATAACTGGAGGCGAAAGCGTTTCATCTGGGGTGGTTGATCGAGAAGACGAGAGGAGGACGAGACTGCGAGGAGGTACATGTGGCCTAGGCCAGGGCCCACTAAAATCAGCAGTGGAGAAATAGTATCGACTAACAGCTTAGTACGGTCTTTTTTTATCCTTTCCCCAGTGCCTCTGGGGCATGGCTTGGCACTTGAAGTCTTGCCTTTGTGATACTCCGTAGGCCTACCTCCTCCCAGGGCGCTGTTCAAACAAACATCATCACAGCAACCATCACACCCAGGACACGACATCGACCACATCTCCTTTCTGCCTTTCCCTTCTCTTGTGCCTTTGGCAGACTACAGACGAGTACTGCTAACCCTTTGGTCTATTCAACCATGTCACTTAGCAGCAGCCAACGCTGCACAGCCTGATAACGAAATCCGCTCTCTCCTGCTTGGTGAGCCCTTGATCCATGCTGTTTCACGTCTCCTGGATTCCAACGGAGTTCCAAACGTTCTGTGGGGAAACTACCTTCTCACTGTCTATGGAATTCCGTCGCTAAGCAATGTATGTGACGAGTGGCCTGCCGCAACTTCGTTGGGGAACCGTGGGACTGACATTTTTCAGGATGCTTCGTTTGCAATACCCGACGACAAGATACCCCGAGTGCGTAAGCTCTTTAACAGCGCTGCTGGCTTAGTCTCCTGCGCAGACCAGAACTGTATCATTGTTACAATTCGATCCCGTCCTCCCCCTACCAACCATTTCCACTTGGACACAGAAGACACGCATATCTATCTATACCCGCTGTCCGAAGTTCTTCCAAATATTCCCAGCATCCCAGATGCCGGCGACAAAATCATCTCCGCGTCTGACCTCGGTTGCCTTCCTGGGCCAATAATAGGCTACGGCAAGGGTGCGTTTGCTCCAGAGTACAGCTCCGTGCTTGTGCCTTCAATTTCCTGCTTCCTGGAAGCCTGCCTCGTCAACTATGCACACCTTGCTCGGGGCATTGAGGACAATCCAGGATGCTGCCATGACCTGCACTACATGAGCTGGGCATCGTATCTCGTACAATACGTCCATCCACGCGGGTACCTCAACCTTGACTTGCTTCAACCGGTGTTCAGAAACTTTATGATTAATGGCTTTTTGGAAAATAGTACTGCTGGATTTGTGGCAGCGAGGGAGAAACTCATTGCTTCTGTCTAATTTGAGTGATTTCAAGGACTTTTTTTTTTTTTTCTTATTTACCTGTTGGGCGTTGGTGCATGGAGAGTCATGCTAATAATGAACGTAACGTATTATTGCATCTATGTGTATACGGCCATCAACTCAGCACCACAACGCACCACAACCCAACACCAGAAATCAAGATCAGTGATTAAATTTCGATGTGAAAGGCCCAGCAGCTCTAGCCATGGCATCCTTCCAAATCCTCTCCGATCTCCATCTCGAGTCTCCTTCGGCTTACGACATCTTTGACGTTCCTCCCAAAGCACCCCATCTCGCGCTCCTGGGAGACATCGGTAATGTGCGCGACAAGGGCTTCTTCCCGTTCATCGAAGCACAGCTACGTAATTTCCGCACCGTCTTTTTCTTGATGGGCAACCATGAACCATACCACTGCAGCTGGGACGAAGCCAGGCGCAAAATCAACGCGTTTGAACGCGAAACTCGCGAAAAGGCAAATCTAGATCCAACTTCGGGCCTAGGAACATTCGTCTTTCTAGACCGCACGCGCTACGATATGCCCAATACTATCACGGTTCTTGGATGCACTCTCTACTCGCACATTCCCCCCGAGCACGAAGAGAGAGTGAGCTTCGGCCTCAACGACTTTTACATGATCGACGACTGGACCGTCAAAGGTCACAATGCCACTCATGCCGCGGACCTGGCGTGGCTGAATGAGCAGGTTGCTGCTATATCTGCGTCTGAGCCGCAGAGGAAGATTGTCATATTTACATATCATAGTCCGATTATGCGGGATGAGAGGGCTGTCGATCCAGCGCATATCGGAAGTGCGATTAGTTCCGGGTTTGCGACAGATTTGAGTAGTGAGGAGTGTTGGAAAAACCTGAGCGTGCGACTATGGGCGTTGGGGCACACGCATTTCAATTTTGATTTCGTGGTAGGAGGAGGCTTAGGCCAAGGGAAGCGAGTGGTGAGCAACCAGCGGGGATACTACTTTCAGCAAGCTGGAGGGTTCGATGTTGACAAGGTTGTGAGTGTTTAACTGTTTGGATAACATAAATGGCCTCTTTTGCGCCTCTACGGAGTATTCTCGTCTGCCTGATGACTAAGCTTTCCAGGTATCAAACATCCCCAAAACCTCAGAAAGGGCGTCAAAAGCAGCATCAAATCATACAAGATGTTGATAGCCATGACAATCAGAGGATAATGAGGAAATTGTTGGACCATATTGATACCTCGGAGTGACAAGGCATATTCAGGACATAATTCAAGAACCACCGCGGCGCCATGGCGCCTTCAGGTAGCATGGCTCTCTTGACCTATCTTCATTTGAGATAGAGTGTATGTCAATTCCAACCTACACTTCTTATCCTTTTATAAAGTACAAACGCAGAAACAGCCTATAGTTGGTCTCGTCACATCGTCAGCTGCTGGGAGACGTGGGGTGCAAAAACATGGACCAGTGTTGGATGCGGCCAGAACCCGCCAAAGTCACCCCTGGCATCCTCGTACCCTAAGTTCGTTATGCAGCTTCCTTCTCCCTAGTGCTGATACCATCAAGCAGACGGTATTAGATGCGTCATAGGTCTCCAATATTACGGGGTTGTCTTCAAGCCTTCCGCTTAATACCTGTGCTCCCCGCCTTGCCGGCATTACCCTTCCGCCTGGGCTGACTGCCTTGCAAAATTAAGGGCGTCGTAATGAGATCCTATTTGAGGAAACTATCTGTAGCCTCCTCGCTTCAGTGTGCATTCCAAACAACTGCCCTAGCACGGGGAGCGGAAGTGGCGTGGGCTGGGATACGGACAGATCGAGCTGACAACCCCGGGTCATCTTCAGGAAGGTTTCCGGGAGGGCTCCACCACCCGTCCGGCGCTTTGGCGTCCTAATCAAGTTACTTCTTTTTCAAGACCATAAAGTACCTGTTCTCTTGTCTTGCTTCTCTTCCGGAAATATATCCATCCAGGCTATGAGAGCTGCTGGCGGATAGCTATCACGTGAAGAGCGACTCGCAGCCATCGACCACGAACTTTTGGCTCCAGAAGCAGTTGACACTTTGTCTGTATGCTGCCCTTTACGCCTGTTACATGTCAAGTACAAGGCAGCCCTCGTATCACTGCTTTCTTCACTTTTTCTGCAGTCAGGACTGTGACGGCCCCGGTCGCTCGCGCTAACAAGCGTTTGGTTCTTGTGGCCGAAGATCATGCAGCCTTGATATTGTTCTTTGCAGCAACACCTGCATACTTCATATTGTTCCTGCAGGCTGGAACCTAAATATGAACTGACCTCGCCTCCTTTCAAGCACTTTGTATATCAACCTCCCTACCCATTGTGACTCCAACCATCGTCGACTCCGCTGACTGGCTATTATTCCTCTTTATTTATTCCATTTTCTGTTTGTCCTCCCCGGGCCTGCTTGATAGGCGCCGGGGAGTCCTGCAAAATTGTTCCCCGTATCTGAATATGGACCGTGTCGATATTCAGTCCGGAGTCAATGTCTCTACTGCCTTTGTCCGGTGGAATGTTGACCATTCTTCCTAGACATCAATCTGCATGTTCCCTCTGGGGCTTTTGCAGTGACAAACAGCTGCAATGAGAAGATCCTTCTCGTCCTCGGGGGCTGCGTCCTCTCTCTTCTTGATAGTTCTGCTACTCTTCTATTAAAAGGCACAACGTCTTGCTGTCAAGGGCTCTGTTGATATCTCTTCCTTCATCAGAAGTGCAGATACCTTTTCCATACTCAAGTCCATACCAAGAACCATACACTTTTGAAACCACCAACAAGTCCTTTCCGGGAGCACTATACCATGGCACCGCACTTCGACCCTTTTCAGCAGAGCGTCACCTTCCTCCGCAGTGACGGCACCTCATTCCCTATTTCCATGGCGGATTTCAATAAGTTCATGTTATACGCAGTCAGAACTTCTATTGCAGCTGCTTCTCAGCTGGGCGCTTCTGTTGTGATGGCTGTTCTCCTTGCCTTACTTACAGCACCGGATAAACGACGATCAATCGTTTTCTATCTGAACATCACCACACTTCTCGTGAATGTGTGTCGTACATTATCCACGACGATATTCTTCACCAGCTCCTGGGTTGAAATATACACTTACTTCTCCGGCGACTATTCTCGAATCACAACCGGTGCCTACGCCAATTCTGTCATGGGAACTATAGCTACTGGTATCATGGTCATCTTGATCGAGCTATCCCTACTCATCCAGACTCACGTTCTATGCTCTACGCTTCGTGACCTATATCGAAACATTCTCCTCGCGTGGTCGTGCTTGGTAGCAGCGGTTCCAATTGCATTTCGAATTGCCTTCATGGTTGCAAATGTCAAGGCAATTATGACTCAATCTTCTCTGGGAAAGAACGTCTGGATACAAAGCTCATCGAACATCAGCATCACCGTCAGCATCTGTTACTTTAGTTTGCTTTTTCTGGCCAAGCTTGGCTATGCAATCTACACTAGGCGATTGTTGGGAATGAAGGGATTTGGAGTCATGCAAATCATTTTCATCATGGCTTGCCAAACTATGATACTTCCAGGTACGTTCACTAAGACGTCTTAACTATCTAATACGCATGATTGCTTATAAAAGAATGATTTTAGCTATCATGTCTATCCTTCAATATTTTATTCCCGAGTTTGAGGTCAACACGAATATCCTCACCTTGCTCGCACTATCTCTGCCACTCACGACGCTTTGGTCGGCTGCTGCCGTTCGCCACGGACATAACAAGAATCAAGGATCCGGTCGTCATTTCTGGGGAGGCAGCTCTGAAAAGTCACTGTTCGATCATAACAAAACCTCAGGGGGCAGTTTCTCCCATCCAACCTCGACGCTCATTGGGTCTATGCCGGGTCCCGAGAAGGTCAAGTCGGCGGACCACTTTGATCGTCTGTACCCTGAGCTACACGATACAGGCAACATCACAATCGAACGTAATTTCAGTGTTACCAGCAATAGATTATGAAATGAAGGGCAGATAAATGTCACGGAGAGATCTATGCAAGTCTCGGTGCAAACGTACGTCCTCTAGACATGTGCCTGTAAGCACTACACTCCCTGTGCTGCTCTCTGTCATACTCAGTTCCATTCCTTTCCTTGATACCAACTTTACTTCGTTTTCAGTCATTCGGACTCAGGAAGTTAGCTTTGTTTTTTCATTCTTTTATGATTCCCCACAAATTATCTTCTTGTACAGGACATGGAGTTAAATCTGATAGCAATTTTTAATCGAAGATCATATAATCACAACCTGTGGCATCCTCACTGTAAATGTATCAAGTAAACGAAACTCCTCCAACCAAATACGACAGAAATTAAGATAATCGTGACAATTGAGGTCGTTCCGTTTCTAAATGCCATTCTACTCACATTTAGAGCCACCAGAGCATTCCTCCTGTTTTGACTACATTCAATTATACCATTCTGACCTCCCTCTACCTTACCCTAGGCAAGATACTTGGCCATCTACATTCTTTAGTGGTGATTCGGTGGGTCCTTCTACCTCCAATCACTCGAAATACCCAGTTTTCAGGCTCTAGTTAGTTATATTTTACAAGATTTCATAATCTCACTGCAAGGCCAGCAGGCAGCAGTGATGCGTGTGCGTCAGTGCTCAACCTTCACAAGAGACACCGCTAGTTACTTAGGCTCCAGCCTCACGTAATAACTAGTAAACTTATAAAATCGCTGCGGGCCAGTTGACCGTCGTATTTATATAGTTATCTGGAGGAAGAAACTGTGAACTCCTCGATTACTTCGTTCTAACTTCGAGAGTGCCAGAATATGGCATTCAACAGCGCATCCACTGGTGTAACTAACCAAGGCGATATCTCTAAGGATGTGACACTCAATAACCAGCCTGAGGACAGTATCTCAGAAGTTTCCTGGTCACCAGTCGCCAACTACCTCGCTGTCGCCTCCTGGGACAAGGCGGTCCGTATTTACGACATCTCTCACTATCCCCAGGGCGAGGGGAAAGCATTATTCACGCTCCCTGGTGCTGCTCTGAGCTGTGGATGGTCTTCCGATGGGACCAAGGTTGTAGGGGCCGGCACTGATGGCTCAGCCAGGCTCATAGATCTCGCCAGTAACAATGACCAGGCCCAGCAGATAGCCCAGCACGATGCACCAATTCGAACTGTACGAATGATTCAAGTGCCGGGCAGCCAGTCCCCCATTGTCGTCACCGGATCGTGGGATCGCAAAGTTAAGTACTGGGACCTGCGGCAATCTACTCCAATAGGCGCAGTAACATGCCCCGAGCGCATATATGCGATGGAAGCCAGTGGTAACAAGTTGCTGATTGCCACTGCCGATAAAAATCTCGCCTTAGTCGACCTTAACCAGCCTACCACCATCGCCAGAACCATCCAGAGCCCGTTGAAGCACCAGACCAGAGCCGTCAGCTGGATTGCCAATGGCACCGTTTATGGAGTTGCCAGCATCGAGGGCCGCTGTGCCATAAATTATGTTGACGAGTCAAACAAAAAGTAAGTGGTAGTCTGCTTATTCGAATATTTCCGACTGTTATCCGGTAATTACTAGTAACGAGTGTGTCTGGAGGATCTGGAGGAGGTTATGTCCGGAAATTGGATATCCACGAGCTCATACGGTTATATTATTTATCAACCTAGTCAAAACTTCACCTTTCGCTGTCATCGCCAGCCAAAAGATAACGATCCCAAGAATCAGCTGGTATACGCCGTCAATGCTGTTTCATTTCACCCTCGCTACCATCAGGTATTCAGCACTGCTGGTGCAGACGGCACATTTTGTTTCTGGGACAAGGATGCCCATCACCGGCTGAAGGGGTTTACCGCCGGAGGCCCTATAACTTCGACTTCGTTCAACCACGACGGCAGCATCTTCGCCTATGCCATCAGCTATGACTGGAGTAAAGGATACTCTCACAACACGCGAGACCATCCAACCAAGGTTGTCTTGCATCCGGTGTCAGATGTCGAATGTAAGCCGAAGCAGAAGACAAATCAGGGGTAATGGCCCTTATCCGCCGGGTCAGGAGGGACAAACAATCATGAACGTGGGAAACGGGCTGGATTTTGTATCAACGAATTATTCTTCTATATATATGCCGGGGCTTTTTGCAAGAACAAAAAAGATTTTGATACTGGAACTCGCCCAAGCTTCCCTCCAATAGCGCCCGCGAGAAATATATATCACGTGCTTGTTATGTCTTGGCGCTTCAACCTTAATTCGACATTTGGCTTACATAAGAATAACACCGGCTGTGTTTTGTGCTGCGACCTAACGACGCAAAGACGACGAGGGTCACGACGGCCGGCTATAGAACTGGATGCTGCGCTTCTTGTGGCTGTTTAAGGCTGCAGAGTGTATCTGGGGAAGTCTGGACACATAGGAGCGGGCTGTTCTCACGGGACGATATGTTGTTGGTATAATGCTTCAGAGTATTAAGCTGAGTGGTAGTTAACAAAATGGCAAGGCAAAACATCGAGTAGTTATGAGTAACGGAGTATGCTTCCTGTGGTTGTCTTTTGAGCGACAAATGCCGGGATCACCAGTAGATTGGCAAATAGTTAGGTCGAGGGTTCATTGACTCCGTCACAAATGGCTTTTCGGTTTGAGCTGAGCCATCACTGCGTTGGAGTACGGAATAGAAGCATGCGCACGTCGTTCGTTAGCCATTATCTCGCGCAGTGGAATGCGATAACTACCTCCAAAGACCGGCTGTTACACGTGGAAGTGCCAAACCTTGGATTATGGCTGCGGTGTCGTCAGTGGTGGTGGTTAAATAGGTCGAGCAAACTCCCAAGTCTGGGCGAGGGTTTGTGATCACCAAAGCAATCCCACCTCAACAACACTTGAAGCTATCGACACCACCACCGACGGTTCGATGATGCTGCCCTCAAGTCAACGAGGGAGACGACCATGGCAGCAGTGCCGCAGAAGACCCTAGAGTGGCTTTACCGAGTCCTGACCACAGTGAGAAACATCCTTCCCGTTGCCGCCTGTTCACGGAGTACAAGCAAGCTGACCATTGTCAATTAATTCACATAGAACCAAGCATATCGCGACCCCAACAGGACGTATAGCGATACCGCGCAGCTCTTGGCCCAGTTTCCTTCGTTTTCTCCACGGACGGACGTTTACAGTACGCATTTTCATCTCCTCTTCCTAGCTTGCCCTTCGCTGCGGCCGAATCCATATACTAAGCCAACGTTCTGTTAGCATACGAAAATGGTGCCTCAGCTCTACTTCTGCACTTGACAGGCACATTACCAGTACATTTCAGAGGAGCCTTATACTGGTTTCCAATCGCAGTATGGGTCCCGAATACATACCCCGATGCATGCCCGATGGTCTATGTGACCCCAACATCCGAGATGCTGGTACGACCAGGACAGCACGTTAGCAGTGACGGGAGGATTTACCATCATTACCTAGCTCATTGGGCTGAGGCTCGTGATGTATGTGCAATTATTGACACCAGTGAAATATTGACAGTGATACTGATTAAATGCTTTTTTTTTTTTAGCGGTCTACACTAGTTGATTTCCTTCTGATATTAAAAGAGGTCTTTGCTAAAGAACCACCAGTGATATCTAAAGACGCTCCAGTTAGAAGACAACCGACCCCGTCGCAGCAGAGCACTCCACCAGCAGTACCACCATTACCAGCTGAGCTAGCACGACCTGCACCAAGCGTCGCCCCGTCGACGCAGCCACCAACCCCCCCAAAACTCCCTCCGAAGCCGGGTGGAGAGAGGCACCAAACCGCTTCAGAACGGCCAGCTGAGAACACAGTCACATCGCGCAATGTACCGCCACCTTTGCCACCCTTGCCTGCTGAGCTACAGTCAACAACTCACCCGCGAGATGGTCCTGGGCTAGAAAATCGAGGAAACCAGTTTCTGCCTCAGAGATCAAGTAGCTTAAGGAGCGACGTCACTCCGATGCCCCAGCCGCCACCTCCAACACACCCAAGTCAACATCAGACTCAAGCATTCATTCTGGGAGCTCATGATCGCAGGCCATCAAGTGTCCAGAATCCGCCAGTGGGGTCTACACCCCATGCACCTCAATATCAGCAAGCATACCAACCTCCATACCTCCGTCAACAATCTCCTCCCCAGCACAATAACGCTATAATACATCCATCTCAACAACAAGCAATCCATCACCCCCATAGCCCTCTACATGTTCCACAAAGGGATGCCCAACCGCCTCTGGCCGCAAACAGCTCTCCGAAAAAAACGGAAACACAAGACCTTCTTACTTCTCCCTTCGATCTCGAATTTCCCGCTCAACTACCCTCGTCATCACCACCACCAATCCCTCCAAATCCAGAGAAAGATGTCCTATTACAAACTCTCTCAAGGACGCTAACCCAAACGATTCACGCCAATATCGAACAGGCGAATTCTCGCGTAGAGCCACTGAATTCTCAGTCAAAGGCATTACACGATGCCATTTCCACTCTTCGATCGGAGATTGCTGCGGTAAACGCATTCCACTCTAATATCCAATCAAATACCCAGATTTTACAGCAATCTCTACGTCGCGCGGACGGCGTTATAGCAGACGCAAAGTCACGCATATCATCGTCATCTGCATCTTCCTCGAAGCATCCAGCTGGCCTACCTGCTATCGATGAGGTACTGGTTCCCCCAACGGTGGTAGGAAAGCAAATCTATGATCTTGTGACGGATGAACGCGGTATTCATCGAGCGATATATGCCCTCCAGTCTGCACTTGTTAGAGGACGGGTAGGTGTAGATGTGTGGGCCAAGTCCACACGGAATTTAGCTCGAGAGGCATTTTTGAAGAAGGCTTTGATACGCAAAGCCGCCAATGGGATGGGGTTAACTGTTTAAATATATAAACTAGATAAGATAATAGCCAAAAACGGCTTTACTTTATCTGGAAAAATCTCAGGGAAAAGGACGATCTATGCTATTTACGAATTTATTTGATGTGTGGTTAAAAATAGAGCTTCCAAGGCAGTTTCTTCATTGTCAATTTTTTTCTATTTTGCTGAAAAGCAGACGAAGCTCTAGTTACTAAACTAACCCGCAAAGTTTTGGGCCAGAACCAAGCAAGGTATAAGAATAGTGTTCTGTCTATATTCACATACAGGAAGCCGGTGAAACCAATAATCTAGGAAGTTCAATCGGAAAAGGATAGGAAATAAAATTGAGCCAGAAACGTCAAGACAGGATATAATTAATACAGTCATCAGGCCGAAGGGGGCATTATTCAGCCGCAAAATAAAAGGCATTGAAAAGGATTAAGTGGAGAAAGCAAGAAGAAGACGCCGGCATTCAGAAAGTAGAGGCAATTACCAATGACAAAGGCCGCCTTCGCCTTCATCCATAGACCAGGTACCAGCTAGGCCAACAATTTGCTTCTGTCCGTCAGCATGCTCGTCAAGTTTAGGCAGGGAGGCCACCTTGGGGGCCTGGACACCAGCTTTATCCAGGAGTTTCTTGGCCCATGGCCCAATGGCTGCTTCACCGGTCTCATCCCGGGCTTGTTTCAAGAAAGGAATGAGGGCTGTTCCTCCGGTGCCGCGAAGGGGCGCTTTAATTTCGCCTTTCGATGGCCGGTTGGACATGAGCATTCCGCCGGGCGTTGATAACGGCTGAGACTCAGGCCGGTTTAAGCCTGTTGATGTTGCTGAAGGTGATGTTGGGACCTTTGTATTCCGCTCTTCGCGCGATTTGACAACAATGTACCGTGATACCATTGTAATGTGGGTTGTACGAATAGCTTTGACCATTGCTACAGCCGTATTGAAAGCTGTGATTAGCTCGGTATTCGACTGGTGAGCTTGGACATAATTTTGGATGTTCGATACGCTGGAGACGTGCTCGAGGAATTTCCGGTGTGGTCCTGGCATGTAAGCCCGCATTTCCATGAGGAAGTTATGCCACCTTTTCCTGCCTTCTCCGCTCTCATCACTTGAAGAGGATGTTGGGAGTGGCGAGGAGCTTGATTTCGGTCTAGATTCGCCAGTTGGTCTGTGTTCAACACCTAGAACGATATCGAAGAATTGAATCAGCGAGCTTTGGGCGTTGCTTCCGCCGCGATAGTGCTTGTATTCCTGGCAGCCAGACCCGTCATCGAATAGGATACCGCGCGGAAGCTCGGCCATACCCTTGCTCCCTGCCAAGAACGGGCGAATGCGATGGTAGAATACATGTGGGTCACAATGTTTGTACATCTTCTGGAGTTCCATGTTTACTTCGTCAACGACTTCTGCAAACTTGGTTAGACACTCCGTCACTTCCGCCGCTTCGTCAGCACGAGCTGCAGCTATAGCCTTGAGCATGAGAGGTATGGATCGGGCACCCCTGGCCTCAATGGCTATGGAAACAAGGTAGAACCACTGCTCATCCATAGAGCCGGTAAAGGTGAATAGAGTAGCAAGATTATCAAGCGAATCTGCAGGCTCATCAGGGAATATGAGTCTGTAGTTCCACAGGCAGAGACCAGCGAAAGTAGCCACCGGCGGCAACTCCAGGTGAGTAGCGACTTTCAACAGTGGGATAGCAAGGGGTTGAGGGATTTCCTGCAGGCAGATTTTGTCAGCAGACCGTCATAAGGGAGGGAGAAAAAAAAAAGGACACTTTTAGTTCCACCCTGGCTTGTATCGGAAAATTAATGATGATCACAGTGGTGAAGGAAATACAGGACACAAGATGAAGAAGCAGATGACGAGGAAGTTGAAAATAAGAGACAATATATGAAGAAAAACGGGAAAAAAAAAAATCTTCCCCCAAAAGAAGTCCTGTCACAAGGCAAAACTGCAGCCACTGGCGAAGGAAGTAGATACTTACATCCGCTGGTTGGTCTCCTCCCCAAATATACCCATGCAGCAGGAATCCCAGGATGGAATATGCACGTCGCCATTCCGGAGTTGACTCAAGATACTCGAGGGATAGCACAGGCATGTTTTCAATTGTGTTCCGTAGTCTTCCGGCCAGTATTAGCGGCTGGAGATTCCCAACGGTCGTCTCCCATGGCGCATAGTATGCTGGGAGCTCTGTGGCCGGTGGTTGTTCGGGAAGGAAACCATGCTCTGCGGTGATGCCGTAGTCTTCGATATTGGGAACTGGACGCAGCATGGTCACAAAATTTCAGACTTGGCTTGCTCGACCAAAATATTGTAAAACTGTGGGGTGGGTGAGAGTGGAAAGGGTGTGTGGGCTGTTAAGGGTAAATTAATGTCAACGGAGGGAGGGAAAGGCGTCCTAGATATAGGGAATAGGAAAAACAGGAAAACAAAACGGAGGACCACCGACAGGCAGGCTGTGTATCTAGAATAACTAGAATGGTGGAACCTGGGCCTGCGCCTATATGCAAATGCAAAGAATGATATTATTATTAAAAGAAAAGAAATCTCGCAAGGTCGACAGAGAGAGAGAAGAGAGAGAAAAAAAAGTCGTTTATTTCCAGTAAACTATCACGTGGATATGACGTTTAGGGTACCTGAGGCGCAGAATTTGGCTGGAGAGGTACGGCGGCAAAAGCGAGCGAACAAACCAACTAGTTATGTAGCGAAGCAGCTCGTTATCGCGTGGACTAGTTAACTAGAGAGGCCGAACGTTTGCGTAGGGGGTGGAAAACCACGCAGAGGAGCCAAAGGACGCTGTCGACTGTTTAATAGCGTGGGCAGTGTGATATTGGAGACGCTGATGCTTATAGTCCGTTTGCAGCCGCCTTTATTTGGTACCATTCCAATTATATCAACCGTCTCGGCAAGCACGGGGGGGCGAAATCATGTCGATACCACGCTACCGGCCGCCCCAACGATCACTGCGTCCCTGTTTCAGCTCCGTATCGTATTCGTCAGCAGCCTGTTACAGGATTTTCTAGCCACAGGTTTGCCTTCTCCACCGTTCGGTCAAGTCAGCTCTGGGGATGGAGATGGGCTCTGGCTCAAGCGGTCAAGTCAGCGCCAATCAGGCTGTTCGCAAGGGGCGGCGGTTTGGGGAACACAGTCTTATTCGAACAATGGAAAGATGTGCCTTCATATCGTCTTTAATCCCTCCATTTGAAGAATTCCGCCTATGCTCTTCAGGTGTGAGAGGATACGCGTTTGGCTAGCCATGTCTGACAATTCGTTACTGTCGCTGACGCTGACGGGCTTGGTATCTCATCCCTGGGCCAGGTCATGGCGGTCGCCCGTTTTCCACGGTCCCATGCTACGTTGAACGGCCTGGCAGGTAGAGCGACTGCTTAGAAGAGGCAATAGAAGCGATTTCAAAGACATTCTAGACTTCGCAGGAGGCAGTAGTTTTCTGCTGCTGGATGCGCAATTCTCGCGCAGTCTGACGGAGGGTTCCACGGTGCCTAGAAATACTAGGAGGGCAACGCCTCTTCAAGAGGTGCTTTCTTTTTGACATTCATCCGTCGCTGTTGGCTCGCTGGTGGTGTGTGCCGGACGGAGTATTTGGGCGATAGCGTCTTCTTGTGAGGGTATAGCTATGTCGGCACTGGGCCGTATCTCGGTGTCGATGTCGTGGTTGGTGGTTGTTGTTTGGAAGTGAAGCGCAGAACATGGAGAAAACTAGATGCGGGGAGAAACAGGCTGGTGTGGCTTGAGGATATTTGGATTAGGGCCGCCTTGACGCTGTTCCATGCGATATCTGGAAGGATGGGAGGAATCAAACCGATGGGCGAGAGCCGACATGGGTCGAGATGGTGGAAGCCCGTCAAGCGTCTCTGTAGACAGGCATCTGGAGAAGGCGATCTCTTTGGTAGATCACTTCTGTTTGGCTGGTGAGCGATTCTACAAGAGATGTGATGATCGCCAGAACCCGGATCTGCGAGTGGCGGCTTCAATAAGCGATTTACGAAGATGGATGAAAGTGCAAGAAGCGCAAAAAAAAAAAAAAAAAGATTGATTGAATAGTTATCATCACCAGGGGCTATGGTACATATTTTGCCAGGAGAGTTGCCACTTCAATGGATGTCCCATAACAAAAAGAGAAGCATAAAGAGGCCGAACTGACATGTAAGAAGGCCGGAGCCACTGTAAGCGGGTTGGTTGCTGCAACTGATCACCAGTGAGAATGTTTTCCGGGATCAAGCACCATATTAGTTAAGAAATATACACATGGGTATTTGGAACAAGATGCATGCTTGTTGAGATAGTAGAAGTACCTAAGTTAGTTGGGACGAGAAAGGCGATGGCAGTGAGGTAGGAGAGCGAAAGCATAAAGATAGTTTGGTATCAATGTTGGCTCCATTCGATGGTGTTCAAGTCGACACCCTCTTGCACAAGCTCCCACAGTGGGCTAAGCTCACGGAGGAATGTGACTCTCTCCTTAACTGCCTTGATCACATAGTCGATCTCGCTTTCGGTGGTGAATCGACCAATGCCAAATCGGATACTGCTGTGGGCGCTTTCGTCACTGTTTCCGAGTGCACGAAGTACGTAGCTAGGTTCAAGAGAGGCAGAAGTGCAGGCACTGCCAGATGACAAGGCAATGTCCTTGAGGGCCATGAGGAGCGATTCGCCCTCAACATAGGCAAATGATACATTTACACAACCTGGATAATGTCGGTTAGGGTCACCGTTGAGGGTTGTGTGCTCAAGGGCAAGAAGACTGGTGAGAAGTCGCTGGGAGAGAGCTGAGATTCGCTTCGAGTCATACTGAGGGCCCAGTGTTAGTTAAGCCAGCCAGGATAATGAAGTTCATGAGAACGGGAATGGGAATGGGATGGGTAGGAGAAAGGAAGATGAGTTGTAAGCCATGATCATATAGTTGCTATATCAAACACAAGTCGTAGGACTTTCAGAACCATGCATGTATAAGAATTGAAAAAAGCATTTAATCATCTCAGGCAGAACTCGTGGCAGTATAATAATCGTAACGTGGATGTATAAAAGGGAAAGGAATATAACGTACCTCCATTTCTTCCTTGGCGAGCCGGCAGGCTTCACCAAATCCAACGACCAGGGGAGGAGCGAGAGTTCCACTACGCAATCCGCGCTCCTGGCCACCGCCGGTAATGAGAGGGTCGATGCGAACTCTAGGACGACGTCGAACGTAGCATGCTCCAATTCCCTTGGGTCCATACAACTTGTGGCCAGAAACGGACATCAGGTCAACGTTCCACGCGTTTACGTCAACGGGTATCTTTCCAACAGCTTGGGCAGCGTCAGTATGGAAGAAGACCTTCTTTGACCGACAAAGGGCCCCAATCTCTTTCATGGGCTGAATGACACCAATCTCGTTGTTAACGGTCATGATGCTAACCAGTGCCGTTTCAGGTCGAATGGCAGCCTCGAGATCTTCGATTTTGATCAAACCATTACTCTGAACCGGCAGATAGGTCACCTCGAAGCCCTCGTCCTGAAGATGTCGGCAACTGTCGAGAACGCACTTGTGTTCCGTCTGAGTGGTGATGATGTGTTTCTTCTTGCCTGACCGGCCAAAGAACCGAGCCACACCCTTGATGCTCATGTTGTTGCTCTCAGTAGCCCCGCTGGTGAAAATAATTTCCTTTGGATCCGCCCCGATGAGAGTGGCAACGTGTGACCGAGCCTGCTCGGTTGCCTTCTCCGTCTCCCAGCCGTAGGCATGGGTTCTCGAGTGAGGGTTACCATAGAGTCCGGTGAGGAACGGTAGCATCGCATCAAGAACTCGGGGATCAGTAGGGGTTGTGGCTTGCATGTCCAGATATATCGGTCGATTTCCTTCATCCATGATTGTAGCCTGTTTCAAGATACCAGCAGACGGATTGGCTAGGGCATCGCCAGTAACAGCAGTGCCTGGGACCGATGCCTTCTGCTCTGTCTTGACAGCAGACTCAACTGTCGTCTGGGCTTGGGCATTGTGCCTCTGCGAGCCTGACACATACCTCCTACCACCAGGACTGGAACCAGTGACTGTCCTGGCACTGTATGCTGGTCTGACCAAGCTAGCTGACAGCGACAGGCGCCGCGAGCATGCCCGGGAGGCATGCCTGAGCACTTGAGGTGCTATATTCGACATGGCTGGCTGATGAATTTCTTCCACACAGCGAAGAAAGAAGAAGTTGAAAAGTTCAAGATTAGAAAAAAAAGCTGGAGAAAGAAAATTTCGTTGGCGAAGTCTTGCTTATGTAAGATATGCTGACAAATCGGATTTTAGCCTCGGCCGAGCTCTGCAGCTCCGAGTCACGTGGATGTCACTTCGTATTTGGAGCTTTTTGACTGGCGGGAAGAAGAGAAGAGACAAAGAAGAGACGAAGAAGAGACGAAGGATGAAGACAGGAAGTAGGAGGAGGAGGTTGGTGAAAGTGAGGTATTAAAAGTCATACTATATTACTAGAGTCATGAGATCTAGATGGTAGCTAAAGATACATCACAGCGCCTTGAACCAAGCTGAAAGCAGAGAAGGAAATCATGCATAGAGATGAAGGAACAGTTCAAAGGAGACCAATCCAGGCACCGCCCATGGCGACGAGGGCGGCAGCGCCGTTGAAGGTCAAACTGGAAGCAGCGTTGGTGCTGGTAGAAGCAGGAGCTCCGCCGCTGGTGGGAGTGCCGCTTCCGCCGCTTCCGTTGTTGACCTTAGGGGGTGCCTGGCCGTTTCCAGCACCTGCTGCAGCCTCCTTGTAGGCTTCAATGGTGTTTCCGCTGGATCTATTCGGTATCAAATTATCCCAGTTAGTAAAGGGACAGCTTTTGCTCACACCTTAGAACAAAGGATGACTTACGGAGGGTTGATGACAGCAACCATTCCCTTGGAACAGTGCTTGCTGACGGAGCAGTAGAGCCAAATTGGGTCGGTGTTGGTAATGTTGACGGAGAACTCGTCACCCTCATTGAGCTTGCCGGAGTAGAGTGAGTTGTCGCTGGGCTTGCATGGCATGTTGAATGGGCCGGACGAGATGTCGTGGCCGCTTTTGGCGAGCTTGAAGTGGACTATGTCGTTGACATCGGCCTTGATCTTGTTTGGGGTGAAGGTAAGGCCGCCATTCTCGGCGACGACGACCTCGACGGTCTTTGCGGCAGCGAGGCCAGCAAGGGCGACGGTGGCGAGGATGTTCATGTTAACCATTTTCGCGGTTTATATATGGGCTTTGCTGGGATTGCCAAGTGCTGACTTTTTGGTAAGGTGTATCGTGAGGCCAGGAGAATGCACAAGTTGCTAAATTACGAAAGAAGCTCTAGGAAGAAGAGTCTCCTGGCTTTATATATACTACCAGAGGCTTCAGATCGCCGGCGAGATTAAGCATGTTCGCAAGGCTGTAAGCCACCATGTGCAATCTTGACTTCCCCAGAAGCTCCTTGTTCATACAATGAAACCACTGCCTTACGGCCGGCAGCATGTATACGAGCCGTGTGCAGGCTGAAACACCAATATGGCAACACATTATCACAAACGGAGAGTGGTCAAAGAACCTGCCAAGGGAGTGTATACAAAGCAGCCTCAAAGGCTGAGAGACTGAGGATCAGTAGCGAAACTGTGGCCGCTGTCCAAGACGATATCATATCATAAGCCCCGTAATCCTACGGAGGGATTAGAGTCTGCGGCAAGCATCTTCATTTGACCAATTATGCCACCTCCTGTTCTCTCGAGCGGCTCGGCATGGTGACTAACATCACAGGGAACTTGGTGATTTGACAAGACATCCCGTCTTCGCATCAGTTAGCTGCCATGTTCTTTTTCCATCATAAATTCCGCTGTCATCTAAGTTGAGATGTAAGTGGTTGCTCGGGATTCACGCACTTGGCGGAGTGAGCTTCGCCCCCAAGCTGGGATTCCCAGCCAATGTTGCTTCGCCCGTACCCAAGCAACAGACGCCCTTGTTGAGTCTGTGTACGTAAAAAGACTTTCCAACATATCTGGAGCTTGGTACTTACGTGGTCTGCGCTGTGGCTATGTAATCGACGTTAAGCGCGAGGAACGGCGCTGCAACAAGCCAGTTACGTCAGAATTAACTAACATTTGGGGGCCGATCAACATAGACAAAACGCAGATTCCCTGCGTGTTCTTAGTCTCCTTGCTCTAGATGTAGATCATCAATAGTTAAAGCTCCGATTATGAGGAGGTATTGGTAAGGCTGCAACATGGCCGCCAGGTCGTGAGCTTTTTAACTAGAGCCTTGGCTCTGCAATCAGGTTGAAGTTGTGACTGATTAACCGCTGAGATATGAATGGCTACATAGGATAGGTGAGAGCTGCATATGTCAGTTGGACATCCACTTGTGCCTTGGGCTCATGTCTACTTATATCTATATACGTATGGCGCGGTGTATGCTTCCTTCTATATGCCCTTCCATCATCTCTATTATCGTCTATCCTTCGTATATGTATCCAACAGTTGAAAACCGCTTATAAACTACCACGGTTTTCCGTATCTCGCAAGGGTTTCCATTGGGTTGCCACTTTGTAACCAAAGATCCAAGACCTCATCTGAAGGTATCCAAATCATACCCACCATGGCTGCTGCATTGACGATCTTGATACCCTCTTGGCTTGCGCGAGATCGCGGAATAATCATCATCCAATCCTTGACTAACACCAGATTATGTGAGTAGTCGTTTTCGTCAACCCCAGCAGCAGCCAGAAGGTCAGTATAAGTTTCATAAACTTCTTCCGCTGTTGCGAAAGCAGGTAACCTTCGAACCACATGCTGGAATGGGATATTGGGAACGCGTCCTAAGTAGTCGTTTAGTTTCTTCTATCCCCGCCTAACCGAGTAGTTGAGAGACAAACCGTTTTCAATGCCATATATATCCGGGAACAAGTTATGAACATCTCTTGGAGGACGTGGAAGTAGTTGCATATGCCGATGTGGCAGAGACCACCCACCCTGCAGTCCTCCATTATATATGAGTAGGTATTCGCTTTCCATTCTAGTAAGAACGCTCCATCCAGCAGCCAAATCCACTGCTTCCAGGGGTTCGATCTGAGGTTTGAAATCGTTGCAATGGAGAATGAACTGTGTCCGGACGACGCAAAACTTATTCAGGCGCAGAGTATGATCAGGGCCAACATGCTCGATAACGAACTCTGGGGGGTCATTTGCGAATGGACTGGCTTTATTAACCGGTGGTTTCTTCTCAGCATCCTTTATCGGTATTTGCGGTTTCTTCGTCAAGCTTGATGCAATTCGGAATTGTATCTAATATCTTGGAGCGAATTCCTCAGCGGTTAGCCTGTATTTAATTGCTTGGGAGAGCTAGCAGCTAATAAGTAGCTTGATAAACTGGTAGAAAGACTGTCCTCACATTGAATGGCTTTGCGGGGACATGAACCGGGTCGCGGTGAGAGTATATGACATCGCCTTTCTCAACCAGTGCGTCAAACTGGCGAAGCGCCTTGGCTTCAAGGCCCTCTTTCATCGTGATCTTCTTGGGCTGTAGGGATGGAGATAGCTGAGATGTGGAAAGTTGATGGCCACGTTGAAGTTTTAGCATTTTCAGGGCAGAGTTGCCCCTCGGCGGTTTTGCCGGGTCTGTTTAACTAACAGGTAGTTAACTTTAACTGCAAGTCAGTCAACTTAAGGGCGATGAGCCAAAGTGGATTAGAGTTCCAAACTTAGTTGGAGCCGCCATAACGAGATGACCGTCATGACGTTCTGTGATTCAAGAGTCGGGAATACAAAGATAGAGCTGGGACCGGAAGATAGTATAAAATACGTAAATAAAGCTATTTCTCTGCTTTCTATTAAAGATCTGACATAAAAATATTCCAAAATCGTTAGCTCGCCTATCTTCAATCGTATATGTACCAATCACATCACCCTTCCCTAGCACTTTCTTCAACACTCATAACCTCAGCCATTGATTTCCTTATGTATTCTAGCCAAAACGTCCCGAGTCCTAAATTCCATGTCACTACCTCAGCATTCAGTCGATGAACAATTTCGTCTAGCTCGGCAATGATCGCATCTGGTTCTCCTCCTGCCTGAAGTTGAGCATTAGCAAGGCTATATTTGGCGACATCTACATAATAATGATCCCCATTCCATTCCTTCACAGATGATTGGCCGTAATCAATCGTTTCTATCCACCGGGATTGTGCCACCTCCCAGTCCATCTGGAGATGTGAAATCTGGGCGAGATATGCGAGCACCGAGAAATGGCGGGTTTGATTATCGTGCCATAGAGCTCCCATTGTCAGCATATTTTCAAATCGATCCTTCAATCCAATAAGTTTTTGTTCTGCCTCCGCGTATCGTTCGGGGCGGAAGATGCCTTCACGAAGGATGCTGGCAGCGCGATTAATTTCAAGAAACATTGTATCACTCTCGCGAACATTGTCCCTATCATACTGACTCGAGCTTCCTCTGGCAACCATACGGCTCTCTATAGCTTGGGAGTATATTTGAGTGATGACCTCGCATGGCCTTGCATCTAGTTCAGGTATCAGTTGATCGTGGCCGCACCTAATGCCATTTGTCATTAAGTCACTCAAGGCATCACAATCTTCATCTGCCCCTTCAAGTTCAAGCACAACTTGCCCCAAGTCGCCAATAGCCCAGCCATCTTCACGGCTTCCGCGCTTAGCGTATTGTTCAATGAAAAGCTTCAAAGAAAAATATGCCTCGTTGAACAGTCCAAAATCTTTAGCAAGCTTGCCCCGCATCCTTACACCCATACCCTGAGCATACCGCTCAAGTTTTGAAGGGTTGTATGGGTCCAATGGCTTCCAGACGTCAATATATTTCGCACGTTTCTCCCACTCGTCTCTATCGGAGAGGTTCTTGTCGCGGGTCAGGTACTCGACAGACATATGGCGCAAAAAGCCTGCCTGGGCATTATCATTGTTCGTGATCTTACCGCCGGGACTGAAGTTTGCATCTCGCAAAAACTCGGCAGCGGCTTCGCAACCATCTGTAAATTTCCCCTTGCTGTAAAACTCCAACGGAAGTCTTGTACACCATAGGCGAGCCTGGAGCCCGGCTTTCTCCGAAGAGTCGATAAGGGCTTTAATCCACTGAAGAAGGGTATTATCTAAATGACTAATCCCTTCACCGTATCCACGAGCAGCTTCTAGAAACATTTCAGCTACTCTCTCTGTAAAAGTTGCCTCTTCATCTCCCCAGCTATCAACACTCTGAATAGAGTCAATTAGGTCGAGGCCTTCCTCAGCAAGGTAGTCGGAGTTGAGGATGCATTGGTAAACCTGTGGAAGGATTCTTCGCGACGAGCTATAAGAACTTGTCAGCAATATCCATTAATTTAAAATACCTTAATTTGGGTATTTACCTTTGGTCTAACCCAGCTTGCATGATCGGGTACGCATGTACAACAAGGCTGAGCGCATGTATTGCATTCTCTAACATTCTGTCAGGGCTGAGAGATTCTCTAATATAAAAATATGTCAGAGGATGCAAAACAATTGCATCGTTGCTCCGTAAGCTTCTTCCATCTTGAAATATTTCGTCACTGGCAATTAGAGAGTATGACTGTAATTCTTTGAGTGCAAGTTGAAAGCTTGGGCCGTTTATAAGACTAATAAGATCCGAAGGTACATAACTCCTTTGCGGGTCCCTCATTTCAACTTGACCATCAGGGCCCCATCGAGGCTGGGGGAAGACCGCACGCTTGAGAAAACTGATCGTGGTCTTAGTTCGATCGAGCCAAACAAGAATATTAAGCAATCGAAAAGCGTCAGGGCTCTTTTTGATCTCGTCAAGCGCCATCTGGATAATTGTTTCAACCGACGTCTGATACTTCGATCCTTTGGGCCTATAGGAAAGCAGCCTCCGCGAAATCTTCCTTCCTTTGAGGGCATTGAGATACTCATGAATGGTAATATTGTTGCACAATATATATGCAGCAGCCGAATCGACCGCAAGAGGCTGACATCCCATGCGTTTGATAACATCTTTTGCTTGAAGTTCCCAACTAAGCCTGTCCTTGGTATCGATGCCAGCTCTCGAGAATAGCAGATCCTTGGCCTCCATAGGTTTCAGTGGATTCATGGGAAGTGCCATAGTAATCCTTGGGTCACTGGTATGCACCCGAGCTCGACATGTAATGATGATATGTCCGTGTCCAGTTTCTGGGAATCCAAATCGGTTAAAGGCCAACCAGTCGTTATCATTGTCGAGTATCATGAGCCAACATCGCTCTAGACGCAGGAATTGCTTGATATCCTCCACAGCACGAGTAATATTTGGAGGAAATCCGAGTTTTTCATGAAGATCACTGAAATCACTTTCCAAAGACTGGATGTTAGTTGAATTCGCGAAAAGAACGTAGTCATAGCGGTGCTCATTTTCTCGTGCATATTTTAAAGCTATTTCCGTCTTCCCCATGCCGCCATCCCCGTGAATCGCGACTATTCGACGGCCCTTAGAGCCAGAGAAAACATCATGGATCTTCTTAATATAATCTCGTCGTCCAGTAAAATGTGGCGTGACGTCCCACGGAAGAAATACCCGGGCATCGTTACGTAGAGGGCCTAACTCTACCAATTGCTGGAGGCGGGCAGCAACTTCTCTAAATATCGGATCATCCGCGCCCTGGTACCGGCATATTTCGCGGTGATTAGCATGTAATCCAAGCGCACGCTCGCTTGGAATGTTAAGAACTGCCGATTCTTTATAGACAACCTTCGCCATGTACGTTAGTGTTGATTTCCGTTTCAATTAGACCGGTTTTGACATACAATGTCACTGAAGCAAATCAGCCTGCCTTTCAATGGAAGAAGTTCATAGAAACTGATTATTGGTAAGCTTCTCTGATCAGCAATCTGTCGGAAGTCGTTTGCAATGCTCTCTCTTTAATCACGTTAGAGCTGGTATAATACGTACTAATATATCACATCATTAACTTACAACTCAGGCGAGTTTTTCTTGAGGGTGCCTATAAGCTTCTGAGGTAGGCCGACGTTTAACTGACGGACGACACGACTTGCAACATCAGCTAAGGCGCTCCCTCGGTGAGGTGCGGCGAGGAATACTATCCCAGACAGGGAGGCAAGAATATGCCTCAGAGATGGTTTATTATTGGAGGTGATGAGCGCCTATTGACAATTTGTTAGAGCGATAAGATCATATTTTTCTGGTCCTCTGAAACAATTACGCTAAGTAACTTACCTTCTTAAGAACAATTCCACCAAGTGAGTATGATACCACGATCAACGGCCTTGCCCTCTCCTAAAAAATTTGTCATCCAGTCAATGCGAACATTAATATTGTCAGAAACTTGAGTTTACCTCCACAGGCCTAGCTCTTTCGATCGCATTGATAAGCTGGAGTGCGACATCCTCAATATCTAGGTTTGCATCGCCGTATTTCCCCGCATCGTACCCAAAGCTCAAAACCCGAACAGCAGACTTGAGAGCTTGCGGTAACAGATCCCGGGGCCAGCATATGTCACCGTGGCTCCAAGTGTTGATAGCATGTCCAGTTAAACCATGTATAAGAAGAATACTGCAGGCATTTCGTCGTTAGTACCGGGTTCAACTCTCAGTACGGAGCAAGGCTGGGGACGCTATTCGTACTCAGCAGCAACGAGGTCGGTATCGGCTGGCTCATGAAGGGGTACAATCCCAAGCACAGCAGTTTTACTGCCTTTGGCGGAAGCCTTATGGGAGTTAGTTCGGCTCTTCTCCATTGCGACAATGCTCACATCCCCGCCTTCGGCAATGGACTTGGGCCTGTTCCTTCAGCAAGTTCAACAATATATAGGTATACATATACTCTATAGGACGGACGGGCTCAAGTACGGAAACTAAGATTGAGTTTCGGATAAAATACGGACCGCGGTCCTTCCCGGCGGTCTCCGGGCCGGGGCCGTCCATGAGGGGCCCGACCAATGGTTTGGAACCCGTCGGGAGCCGCATGCCGCTGCCCCTTTTGTTACCAGATTATTTATTTTTATTCGCTTTGGCCGCGCCCTTAAGCGAGACGTCGGGGCGGGGGATAACCTTCTGCCAGTCTTCATACAAAGCGTCTGTGGAAAGTGTTTGGGCTTTACGGAGGAGAACCTATGTTTTGGATAACCCAGGGGAAGTACAAACCAAGTTCCCGGGGGGAAGAGTTGTCTCTTCTTCAATCTCTCGAGAAGGCATCAAGCGGGACAAGGCGATGGTCGTCTTTCCAATTTACGGAGTACCAGCTATGTACATGAATAGCATGCACTTCAGCTTACAGTTTATGGCGAATCGCAGTCAGGGTCGCTTGAATCCGCGATGCACCGAACCGGCTGGCTGGTTTTACCCTTTCTGGAGTTCCGAGATCCGTGCGGTAACGTGGGTGCCTTGCAGTTCTTAACATCTCCACTACAGTTAGCTATAATCCACACTATGTTCTACGGTGTACACGATGGCCAGGGCTTCCTTCATTGCTTCTTGTCAGCGGTGGGATTCTGTGTCTCGCACCCCGTACTCTGTATACGACCTGGTTTCGCCCTTGCCACGAAACGGAAATCACTCGCATTTAAGTCTCAAAGACCGGCGCTTGGCATGAGCTCAACAAAAAGGGATGATCTACAAATGCTGAGGCTGGCTTGGAACTTAGATTGTTTTTGACCGGTGGGGGGCGGCGATGACCTGCTTGATTGATGTGATGATTTGCTTCCACACTGTGCTCCCTTCCCCCAACCTGCAGAGGACATTTTGCCATGTCCGATGGCTAGCGTCCTTGCTATGACAGCAACTCGCATGGCGGGAACTTCAGCGTCATGGGTCCACAAGGCATGCCGCAAGCTGCCTGTGCACAGCAAACTCCTATGGCCCGGAGCTATCCATACCAGCTTCTGTCCCACCAATCCAAGCAACTAACCAGTTACTCCAGCCCGAGTTAAGGGGGCTGTGTTACCTTTTATTTCTCGATTTGAAACGTTTGTCTCTCGGCGGGCGGAAGTTCTTGCGCATGTATCCGAACAAGCTGTGTTTATTTTACTCACTCGAAGGCCCTTAAAGCTGAGCGGTCAATGGGTGTGTCTGTTGGCGGGAGTGGCTGCGCTACTAAAACCTGCCAGGTGGATACTGGTTGTACAGAGGGAAGGCAGAAGGAAACCTCTCTAGCCCAGCCACAGCTAGCTTATAAAGAAGGTGTGCTGCCCAGCTTTGTCGTTCCTCGCCTGTTGTCCTCTTAGTACCGAGTTTGGTTGCTCACCTCAATTGTTCACCTGTAGGCTACCTTTTAGCCTCCAATTGCAATTGCCAATGTCCGATATAACTATCACCAACAGCAACGTCTGCGCGTCTGCCAGAAAACGCCCCTTTACGATACAAGGTGCCATCGATGAACGATCTCAGGATAAGATTACGGTATGGGGACGCAAAGGTACAACTTCGGCACTCGGGGGTGTGGCATGTCTCGCGATGATGGTAGTCTGCCCCATGATCACGATTTTCTGGTGGACATCCCTGAGCCACTATGATGGTTCTCTCTACCATGCTGGTGTGTCCATGGTGAAAACTGGGTTGATACCGTTCTTCATACAGAATACTCCGGGAACAACTTTGCCTGTTGTGACTGTATATGCATGCTGGACCCTGTCTCATGTCATTCTCTACTCTTTCCTGCCGGGGACGCGATGCAAAGGTCAACTCACGCCGGCTGGAAATTTGTTGGAATACAAGATAAACGGTTTCCTTGCGTGTATAGTGTCGCTACTCCTAGCTGGAGCCCTGCACTACTACGGGCTCTTTGACCTGGCCTTCGTGGCTCAGAATTGGGGAAGCTTTGTATGCTTGTTCAATATCTATGGCTTGCTACTGGCATTGGTATTCTACATCAAAGCCCACGTCTCTCCTACTCATCCCGAGGATAGGAAATTTAGTGGTGAGAATTATAAATAAACATATATATGTCTTTTCCAGTGCTATAAGTACTAATTGTGTCGGTCAGGATCTATATTTTACGATTTCTATATGGGTATAGAATTTAATCCCCGTCTCGGCGCGGACTGGGATATGAAGCTTTTCCACAACGGGCGTCCAGGCATGATTGGGTGGTTAATAGTGTAATATCCCCTCTCTTCTCCTGATCTACTATTACTTCTATGACACTGTGCATTACTAATGACGAATAGTGATATGTGCTTTGCGGCCTGGCAATATCAACAACATGGATATATTACCAACTCAATGATTATCACCAGCTTCCTTCATGCGGTATACGTCATTGATTTCTTTTGCAACGAAGGCTGGTATGATCCATCCCTGCATTTGAGTCAAAAAAAGGAGAAGTCCTAATTTAATTATTCAGGTACCTAAAAACACTCGATATGTGCCATGATCATTTCGGATTCTATTTCTCCTGGGGTATTGCCGCATGGCTTCCTGTGATGTACACCCTCCAGACACAATATCTGGCCACCCACCCAGTCGACCTCTCCAGTTGGACTGCAGCATTGATCTTGACAACTGGAGTGTCAGGATACGTCCTGTTTCGTGCAGCAAACCATCAGAAATATATTTCCCGTGCCACAAATGGAGACTGTAAAATATGGGGTAAATCTCCACAGTTTATCCTTGCCAAATACAAAACGGCCGAAGGATCTATGCACGAGTCCCTCTTGTTATGTTCAGGTAAGCTCCCAATTATTTCTATCGTCATATCGATGTACCTTCATAGCCAACAAGTACTCTAGGCTGGTGGGGACTTGTTCGTCATGCCAATTACCTTGGTGATTTGATACTTTCTTATTCCATGTGTGCCTCTTGCGGGTTCACGAACTTGCTTCCATGGACTTATGCCATTTACATGACAATCCTTCTTGTCCATCGATGCTATCGAGATGAAGTGAGGTGCCATAATAAGTACGGGGACTCTTGGAAAGAGTACTGTGCCAAGGTGCCATACAGAATTATCCCAGGAATTTTCTAGCTGCGTCACTTTATACTCTTCATGCTTTGTTTTATTGATTCCATAGAGATGTGGGTCAAGTTACAACCACAACGAGAGACCGTGCTGGAAGGATTCTCGGCAGCTTTGTTTTTTTTTTTTTTTTTTTTTTTTTTTTTTTTTTTTTTTTTTCATGATAAGACTGATACTACGGGCAAATAGAATGAATAGATCATGACTGTTATTCGCAGATTTTCATTATAACTCTCCTGGAATCTAAATAGCAATTGTGCAACTTCTGAAAAAAACCCTCCAAGGCATTAGCATGCTAATGCCTGGCAAAGACAACCTATGCAGTTCCTTTAATGTCATTAGCAAGAAGCGATTGCCAGGACGGTCGAGCAAGAATTTCTTTTGCCCATCTACCCGTGAGTAAATTCGTTAGCTAAACATCGACTAAATATACCCTATGTGTGCTTACCTGGAGACGGCTGGTTTGTCGTCAATTGCATTAAAGCCAACTTTGGGAAGCAGATTAAGGTAAGGAAGGTGATAAAGATCTGCTAGAGTTAACACCTGCTATTGCGTCAGTAATTGAAATAGCCAAGTCGGTACGTTTAACAAGACTGCTTACATTGCCTCCAATGTACTTTTACTTGCTCAAAATTCTTTCATAGCCATCCAGGCAGTTCATGAGGTTAGACTCATATAATTTGACCGAGTGTTCGTCAGGACTCAAGCCTTGGTATCTGTTTATCTGTTAGGACCTAAAAAGTAAATATATAGTGTATAGACCACGCTTACGGCTTGAAGAGTTTTTCGTAAACGAACGGGGCAGCCGCAGCCTCAAAGGAGCCTACTTCAAGGCTCAGTCCTTGAGTGTATAGAGCATTTGCTTTTAGTTCGGTCGGAACTAGTTCGGTTCCCTGACTTGCGTATTTGGCTATGATGTAGTGGCAGATAGCTCTACTTTCATAGAGAACGAAGCCATCATCATCCTGAACAAGGGCTTAGTAGCTGGCTTAACACGGGAAGGAGTCCAGATATGTACTATGCATGGAACGCAGCCGAAGGGCTGAATCTTCATATATTCCTCTCCCTTATGTTCTCCTTTGGACAAGTCGACGGTGACATACTCAAATGGGACATTTAGTTCGTTAAGAACAAGTACAACACGCTGGGTATTAGTTGAAGGGGAAAACCCGTACAACTTGAGAACCATGGTTGTTAAATGGGAAGTACAGGCGTCTAAGTATAGTTGATTTGGGTAGCCACGTAGATAGGCAATGATCTTTCCCAAAAGCTGAGTTAGGTACGACGTCTCATCTTATCTTTGGCTCCAGGTAACCAGCAGCTATTTATATTAGCCACCTCGGGTAGTAACTCAAGAGGGCGGGGTTAAACCATGAAAAGAGGGCTACTCTTCCAGTTGCACGAGGAAGTATGTACACGTTAGTGGCATCATGTCTGAAATACGAGCCGTTAGGTAGCTTGTGGTTAGAACTACCAAGCAGACAGCGCGACGTAATAGTATTGGTTGTCCCAAAGAATTCACGCCAAGAGGGACTAGGCTGCGGAATGGACTTCCAGCATAGCCTTGCTAATGATGTAAGAAACTCGAGTCGGTGGTTATATACGAAAGAAACATGCAGAGACGACTCCTTACACCGGCGCCGAGTCATTTGTACTCAGCACGTATGCATAAGCTACAGACGTCAGCGGCCATAGTGGGGATCCTCCTCCTGGTACCTCAAAATCATTATATTAGTGGATGATCTCCAAAGAACTTAAACGAGAATGTTGACAGCTTTGTATACCTAAGTCTGTGCGTGTTACTCCGTATTGTGAGTTTGAATTTGATAGCTTCAGCTGATAAATAGACTTCCAATCCACGAGATTGAGTTCGGGCCATGAGCTCTCGGGTATTTAATAATCCCTCCCTAGAGGAAGCTGCCGAGATCACCTGACACGAATATGATGACTCAGCAAAGAAGCTCGATCGTCTGACGAAAATAAATGCATCGAGAGAACGAAGATGTAGCTGCCGACGGCTAACCCGTAGCCATGAATTATTTGATCCTCAACGGAAGCCAACTAAAATACAATATATGTTTGGCCAGTCTCGAAAGGTTGGCTTCAGAATTATGTACACCCCATAGTCAACTGCAATTGCCCTCCATAATCTATTTCAACCCCCACTGGTATCAGGATACCTCACTTTGGGAGTCTGGATGTGTGCCATTTATGCCTGAGGAGCAAAGCCAATGCGAGGGCCTTGAGTGTCCCATACAACGAACTGACTCTTCAAGAACACGTCGCCGAAGATGTTTGGTACACCGCCGGTGCTGCCAACTGACTGTACGCCACCGAAGCACATCGATCCGACTGCCTGGTAGTTCATAAATTTACCAGGGACGACAGCATTGTATCCACTGATGCTGAGGGTGAAGTCGGGAAGCTTGGCGTCACAAGGGAATACCCAACCACCTTGCTGCTGGTCCATTTTGGCACCCTGGACTTTTCCGTAGTACTCCTGAACAACATCGTCGCTGAGGAGCATGAGAGTAGTGCCCGTGTCTAAAGAGAGTCAGTATGAAACCTAGGTACTTTGATGCGAAGAGGCTTACCGGCAATGCCATCAATGGAGCTTCCGCGGGCGCCGTGGTGCTGAGCTCCGTGGAATGAATGAGTTGAGTTGGAGCCTCCTCCAATAGAATAGCTCTCTGCAGTGAATCCCCACCATCCCTGGCTGTTGTCTACATTGGTGTAGGCAATCTCTCCAGTGTGTTTGGAATCATCGATATATCCAAAGTCATACGATCCTGGTTGGCCATGCTTGAGAGTGCATGTGAACAGGGGCTTCTCAAGCTGCTTCAAGACAGTATCGAAGAAGGTAGTCTGAGGCTTTGGTTGGACTGATAAATATGTTAGCAAGTTTACAAGTGCAGAATAGTCAGAGTATATATCCTACCAGTATTGAGGACGCTGAAGGACAGCCCCATCAGGCCGTCGGTGGCCTTGTCCTTGGCAAACTGGTCGCTCACTTTCTTCGCGGACTCCACGGCCTGTGAAGAAGCCGTGACATTTCCGATTGAGACGGTGTCGAGGAAAACATCTCCACCAGCAGAGCTCATATCGCCATAGGTGATTTCCCAGGAATACCCATCGAGACGCTTAGACTTGGAGGTGGGCATGTAGAGGTTGTGTCCCTGACTCTGGTCTTTCGGAGTTTCGGTGGAGAATACCCATCTGCAGTTTGTTAGCCACGTAATCATTGCAATTCAACTACTTGTCGATTAAGAAGCAGTTCGCTTACAGATCACCAGAACCAGTGTCGAGATCAAGGTTCAATTTACCCTGTCCAACTGTGACCTGGGTGACGTATTGTTCGTCATCTTTGGTTGGGGTGGTAGGAACAGATCCCCTGGCGGCATCACTGACAGCTTTGGGGACCTTCATGCCGAACTTGTGCAGGGCACGAGCATAAGCGACCGCTGGATGGTGTACCGCCTTCATGGGAATCGCGACCTGAGGAACGTTGAATCGTGCCTTTCCTTTCGTGGGTGCAGCTACCGTCAAGGTAGAACACACTACCAGGACGGCACCAATTTGGCTGATTTGGACCATGGTGGAATAAGTCAAAGTCTGTGAATAGGCTTGAAAGGGGAAAAATGGCAAGGAAAGAAGAAAGCCCGGCTGATTTGAGATGGATAGAGGCCTGGTTAAGATGGGTTCAAAAGGGAGGAAGCAGCTCATATTTATACTCCCATGATGATGTTACGGACGCTCTTGATATCCACAAAATATCCGACTGCCGTCTTCATCCTAGGAGCTCTATGATACGTATTACTCCGCACATAGCCCGCATCAAATTCACACACGGGATGGTAGTGCATGTTTACGGCCATTACGCGGACTCGTAGAAGCAAAATTTATTTCAAGGGCGATATACGCAATCTGCTAGGTCAGCGGGCCGCTTGGGTTTCTCCATTACGAGACCTCGCGTATGTAAACGACTGGGGACCCTTCAACACAAGCTTGGCCAAGGCAACATAAGCCTTGCTAAGCATTCTCAAGCTTTGATCAACGGACACAAGGCCCTCGTCGAATACACCTTGTGCTAACTATATGTAGGTACAGATGTTCCAGAAGAAGTGCAGACAGCGAGTGTGGAGTACAGAGTCCGGGGGATTTTCAGGGAACTACGTAGCAATGCAGAGTTACATGAAACCGCTAGTCAACTGACTGAGAGAGGCAAGATGCAGACGGATATCTTCATACGAATTACAACATCTGGGAGATAATAATCATTGTGATCTACAGAAGGGTAGTGCCGGAGAGAAGAACATCACAACATATCCCTTTTGTCGATCGACAAAAAGAATTTTGGTATAAAATTAGCAGGGATTCAACAACACATGAGCTGGAGAGAAGAGGAGCATTTTTCTCCCCCTGTTTAATATTTAACACCTTGGTGTTTTGAGATGCCGGGCGTGAGACCTAGCACGGGGAATAACTGGCACAGGGTAGAAAGAGACACCGGTTAATGCGCGGCACATCACAAGGGAGGAGCAAGCGCGCACTTTGATAGGCAGATGAACCCTTTTACTCCGAAATGAGAGCGCACAGTGGAATCGTGCTTATTTTTTTCCATCAGGCCAGTAATCACACGTGAAACGTTGAACAAAAACAAGCTTTCTCCGTCAAGGCTTGACCTGGACCAACAAATCCATTATTTCTATTTATACTCGATCTGCTCGCCTCCAATCAGGGGAAAATATCGGCTCCTTCCTATTTTCATCTGGCTGACTATTCGGTTGGCTAGCCGTTGTGATTGGAGATTACTTTGATTATCAGAAGCCGTGATGAACAGACTCCAGCAGCTTCAACTCATAGAGGGCCTATAATTCGTGATCTATACTAACTAATCTATTGCAGGGGGGCAAGCAAGCGGCTGCAACATCGAAGGTTTCCCCGCCCGGACACATGGGATCAGCGTTCAGTTAATTTCCGCGAGCTCCGAGGTAGATGTTTGCGAGAATGCTACTTATGTCAATTTTGACTGACGAGTTTCCACGTAAAAGATAGCAAAGTCACTTGGCCTGGGAATAAATTCTCCAACAAGAGACAAGCGATTACTACCCGTGAGAGACAGCCAGCAAGGTACTTATGGTGTGCTTTGCCGTTAACCCCCTAAGTTATCGAATCAGGGGGTGATGAAGGTTTAGAGCCGTTCGCTTGGGAGTTTCCCTTCAGAATCTGTCGAGACCCAAGACTGCTCCTCCACCGCAAAGATATAACCTATTTCGAAAACCGACATTCCGTAAATCCGGAAAAAAATCTGGGGGTAATTAACGTAGCGTTATATCTGTGGCGCACTTGCGGACTCAGTATTCAGGCCGTAGAGTCTAGAAAAAGCAGGATACTTTGTCTATTTCGATAAAGGGGAGAAACACGCATCCGTAGAGTTTTCACATCCTGCGCGAGGGAGATGTGCCCTGCTGGCAGGAATACTAGCAACTGCGCCAAATCTCTGCCTGCCGAAGCCCTCACAAACGCTGCCAGCCCCTGATTGGTGTTCCTGAGGCCAAGCACTGCTGACTAACATGTCAAACACGCTAGCTAAAAACGTCAAAAACATGGAGAGAACCACACGTGACTAATGACGTATTTCAGACGATCACTTCCCTGTCAGGGCTGAAGATGACTAAGTCATTGCGCCACGAGCTTAGCCACTTTTGGCGCCGCAGCGGAAGGAAGAAGAAGCTGAAGAGAAGCAAACAGTCTGATCGTTGTTTGTGCTCAACGCAGAATACGGACGCCTTGCTACTTCTCCTACTCTTTGGCTATATCGTTGTCTCTTTCATCTTTTTCATTGTCGTGAACCACTGTCTTCTCTGCGCAATAGACGCATTTTCCTGAGTTTCCGACGCTGCCGAACCACTACGAACGACCATACTTGGCGGGGTTGACATGAGTCTCAAGGGCCTTCAGAAGGGCTTCGCCAGGGCTCCCCAGACTTTCAAACAAAAATTCAACCTTGGAGAGAATACAAAGGATCCCGTCTATATAGATGCGGAGAGAAGGTTCCAGGAGTTGGAGAAAGAGACGAAGAAACTGCATGATGAATCGAAGAAGTACTTCGAAGCCATAAATGGTATGCTTTAATTTACTCATGGTTATCCTGCCCCTCTACCAGTGCGGGATGATTCTAACTGCTCATACTGCGTATAGGCATGCTAAATCACCAGATTGAATTTTCAAAAGCGGTTGCGGAGCTATACAAACCTATCTCTGGTAGAGTCTCAGATCCTGACGCCGCAAAGCCGGAGGGGAACCCGGAAGGTATCCAGGCATGCGAAGAATATGAATCGATTGTGCGCTCCTTACAAGAGACCCTTCAGCCTGAGCTAGAGCTGATAGAGAGCCGGATCATCAGCCCCGCGGACCAGCTGTTAGAGATTATCAAAGTTATCCAAAAGGTTGCTGTCAAGCGTGAACATAAACAGCTGGATTATGACCGACACCGCGCATCCCTGAAGAGGCTACAAGACAAGAAGGAAAAGTCTCTCAAAGATGAGAAGGCTATGTACAAGGCTGAGAACGATGTGGAAGCGGCAACACAAGAGTTTAATTATTACAACGACCTGCTGAAAGATGAACTTCCGAAGTTGTTTAAGCTTGAGGCAGAGTTCATTCAGCCGCTTTTCCAGTCCTTTTATTACATGCAACTAAACGTATTTTATACCCTCCACGATAAAATGCAGGGACTGAATATCGGATATTTCGACTTAACATCAGATGTTGAAGAGGCCTATGAACGAAAACGAGGCGATGTAAAGGAACGAACAGAAGCTTTGAGCATCGTCCACTTCAAAACGACCGGCGGCCGCCGCCCTGGCTCCAAGTTTACACCAAAGGATAAGCTTGCAGCTGAATCAAAATACTCTAGACGGACAACCGATGCCTCCTCCGATCCTAACCCTCCACCTCCTTACTCCGCCCATACCGCTTCAACTCTTATCGGTCGTGCCAACAGCACAAGCCCTGCCTCCCTCGCGGCGGCTGCAAAGTCAAAACCCGCTCCTCCACCGCCGAAACCCAAACCAGCGAAGTTTAGCGCTGCACCCGTTGAAACTGCTACTGCTCTTTACGACTATGAGGCCCAGGCTGTGGGTGACCTGAGCTTTACTACTGGTGATGTCATCGAGATCACCCACCGCACAGCCAATACTAATGAGTGGTGGACTGGAAAAATTGACGGAAAGTCCGGACAGTTTCCAGGTATGCATTACTTGAGAAAGTCAAATACCTGTTGTTGAGTGTGATAATCGCTAACTGTGATTCTGTGACCAGCTAACTACGTCAAGTTAAATGTCTAAACAAGCACTCATATACCTATAGACTGGAGCGTCCTTGATACCTGCTATCTATTCTCCCCCTTTGTCGCACATAGTACCTTCATGCACCATGTTCCTACATCATACTAACCCGTACCAATTACTGAGTCAAAAAATACCCCAATACATGCAATACTTTCCATGATCCACCCTCCGCACATGCCACGACGTTCTCCTCATGCACTCTCTCAGTACTTTTTAAGGCACATCCCTACATCTCCATAAGTAGCCAGTTAGGTTGCTCATCGATGTTTTTACGTCTCGCTTTACGAAACCCTTAAATAGATAGCTAACTATATATTTCCCCTTATTTAACTCGTCCCGACTTCACTCCTATTCTACCGATGTTTAATATTTTGTCTTTGAAGGGATGTGTATTTCGATGGCGTGCCGCATAAAAGCTATTCCAATTACCACCTCTTCACTTCTCTTCGTTGAGTAGCCGAGTGAACGTCATAATCAGGCGTATTCAAGCAACTAGTTATGAGTCCTAATGCTGACAGTGGTTAACTAGTGTAGGTTGGCCATACCAGAAATCTGGAGGTTCTGAATACCGTAATATTACAGTAACAGCAACGTAGAACACCAGAATTACGTTGATCTACTATTTCTATAATACTATAGTTGCGCAACTATCAGTATCTTTAGTATCCCAGTAATTAATATATTAGTAACGTAGCTATTACCATAAAGGTATTAAAGAATATAAGTTAATTAATATTAATTAATCAATAATAATACTAATAATATACTAACTATTTTATTACTATCCTTATTATTATATGTAATATACTTATCGCATTTTCAAAATAATAATGAAATATGCTTAGTAATGTATATTTAATAATACTTTAATAATACGTTGCAAGCCTAATCTACGTATCTTTAATAATATGCAGCTATTACTAATGATGGTTGATATTACGTAGAATTACAGAAAAATGGTAACACGACGGTATTCCAAACCTACAGATTTCCGGTATGGAGTTATCCTATATCCACGTGACAGGGGTAGTGAATTCGCCCGCCTGAGTCATACATACAGCTTAAAAGTTCCAGGAAGCATTTTGTATTTCTCTCTAACTCAGTGATACTGTCGAATTCTCTTATTTCGTTGATATTCACCATCAATCAATAGCCCTTTGATAGTTACTTCTACTCAATTGCTTTTGGTATCGTTTCCTACTCAACATGGCTCCAACAGTACTTCACCTTCGTGCCGAAGACAAACCCCTCGAGCATAGGTACGTGTATCCTACTTCTTTAGCTACTACACAGCTCGTCTACAGTTTCTAAGAATAGTTACCCAGAAAATATTCAATCTCTATCTCGAGCTTCATGTGACTCTATGAATACTACTCTAACAGCCATTCTACAGATCAGCTCTTACCCCTTCCACAACGAAGGCTCTCATCGCGGCCGGCTTCAAAGTCAATGTCGAGCGTTCTCCCACATCTCCTATTCGCAAGCGAATTTTCGATGACTCCGAATTTGAGGAAGCCGGTGCTACCCTTGTCTCGGAGAGTAGCTGGGTTGATATCCCCTCCGACCACCTTGTCATTGGGTTGAAAGAGCTTGATGAGACCAAGGATTTCCCTCTCAAGCATTCGCACGTTACCTTTGCACATTGTTTCAAGAACCAAGGCGGTTGGGAGAAGGCCCTTGGACGATGGAGCAGAGGTGGCGGTGTGTTGTATGATTTGGAGTTTCTGCAGGTAGGTAATTTATACGTATGCGTGTATGGATGTAAAGTTGACTCATGTACTATAGGACGATAAGGGTCGAAGAGTTGCGGCTTTCGGTGAGCTACCTTGACTCCATGTATGCATTCAATTTTTAACTAATGCCCTTGTAGGCTACCATGCTGGATTTGCTGGAGCCGCTCTCGCCATTAAGACTTGGGCCTGGCAGCTAGAGAATCCCGATGGTACTCCACTCCCAGGAGTTGATGAATTTACTGATGGAAAAGGATACTATTCCAGCGAAGAGGAGATGCTGGAGCAGATTCGTGGTGATGTTGCCAGGGGTGAGAAAATTGCTGGTCGACGACCCCAGATCCTAGTCATTGGTGCCCTTGGACGCTGCGGAAGGTAAGCTGAACTCGTCCGACGAGCTCTTAGGGTAAAGCTAATATCTGTGTGTTAGGGGTGCCGTTGATGCTTGCGTCAAGTCTGGATGCGAAGATATTCTTCGATGGGACATGGCCGAGACTGCGAAGGGCGGACCCTTTATAGAGATTGTCGAAGCTGACATGTGAGCTATTTTTATTACTCCATAAACTTGGTACTTTCTCCGTCTGACTCGAATAGCTTCATCAACTGCATTTATCTCAGTGAGAAGATTGCACCGTTTGTTGATATGAACAGCTTGAAAACTCCAAACCGCAGACTCTCCGTTGTCTGCGATGTTGTAAGTATTTTTCACTCCGAATTTACATGGATTCCAGAGTCCTTACCATTTTTTCAACCGCACAGAGCTGCGATACCTCGAATCCGAACAACCCAATTGTAAGTAGCTGGCTCCTGAATTCGAAGTTCGTTTTAAAACCCAAGCTAACAAATTACAGCCAATCTACGACGTTAACACTGTATGTACCGCGATCGGCTGGGAGAATAGCAATCCAACTAATCCTGTTTTAGACATTCGATAAGCCTACCATCCCCGTTAGCGTCTCCAATCCACCTCTCAGCGTGATCTGTAAGTTTCGCCTTCTCTGCCCTGTATGTATTAAAGAGCTTGATCTAACGCCGATATAGCAATCGACCACCTACCCAGTCTTCTTCCAGCCGAATCTTCTGATGCATTCTCGAACGATCTACTTCCTTCCATGCTTGAAATCCCAAACCGAGCTTCTCATCCTGTTTGGCAGCGTGCGGAGAAGCTTTTCAGGCAGAAGGTTGCTACTCTTCCTGCCGAGCTACAGAAGGTTGAGCAGTAATTGCTCAATACAGTGATTCCTTCGGTACTCCATGCTCACCTGAGGGGGTGAAAGATACACAATGTAGACCATTGCCTATTTAAGGCTTGGAAAAAATATACAAGTAATCAAATGAAATAGCTTGTGGAATGGATTTCAGTTTGATATTTTTATGTTTTATATTTTATTTTTTTCTGGTTCTATGTTAACCCTGCCTCTTCACAGTGACTGGGGCACTGTGGGCACTATACACAGTTAATGTAGCAGATGCTGCCAAACAATAGACATCCCAAGCTGTCCTCCGAATGCAAATAAGATATATAGATAAAAAGAAATTGAACCCAAAGGAACGTGGTGAAACTGGAAAAAGCTGCGAAAGGAGAATAGCAAAGTGCCACCTTTATAACCGATGTAATTTAATTAATGCTTGGAGAAATTCTTCGTCCTGGAAGTGAAAAGAATGTCGAAGGCTGGGGAAATGTAAAATGAGCCGTTAATTCCCTCGCTAAGGGAAAGTTTTCTTTGAAATGAAATGGGAAAGTTAGAAAGGATTATGTCGAGTAGATAACGCTGATAGCTGAAGGCTAACCTCTATCTAAGCCAGAATCCGTAATTAAATCTCAAGTACTCCGCAGGTTCAATGTTGAACCAGGCGGGCTCCGGATGAGTAGTAAACATTTTTCGAGCAGTGGACATTTTTGCATGGGGCTGGGCTTTCTTTGGGCGTAGTGCTTTTGGCAGGGATTCCGAAGACTTCCCCTTTAGGGATTTCATGTGTTTCAAGCCAAATGACGGATCAAAGCTGATCAGTATAAGGGCCTTTGTTCCGTCTGCCATGCCAGCATCAGTCGAATAGACCATGAATCGTTCGTCAGCAGCAGCAACGACCTTCCCAGATTTCGGAGTAGGACTCAAAAGCTTCAGCAGCTCTGGTGGTGCATCGTTTGGGGGCCACATCTTTACTCCACGAGATTGGTATCCTTCTTCAGTTTTAGGGGCTGAATAGCCGCTGATGTCTATTACACTACGAGGATACATTGCAGCACTGGACCCTTTATCATCCATTTCGTATTGTTGGAATTGACGCTTTCTTGCTCCAATACGTAGCCGGAGTCTGTCAGGAGGTGTGCTGAATGGTTTCACTGGTCGTGGGGGGTCATTAACAAGGTCCATAAAGGCGGATGCCATGAGATTGTAGCCGTGGAACTTGGTGCTAGAAAGTGTGAAATCTCGACGGTTGGGAGACTGGGCCTCCTCAGGGGTATATTCGAGGTGATAGAATCTCTTGTGACGCTTCTTCGGCGGTTCATAATTTGGACGATTGAATGGGTCAAGGGTTTTAGCTAGTTGGTCGTCCGGAAGCGAGCGAACTGGTAGGTACTTGGGAAGGCCACTTTTAGGGAACGAGAATTCCGTCCGAGAGTCGCCATCGACAGTGTCGAAGCAATCGAGAGGCTGGCTATAGTGAATGCGAAAGTTCTCACTTCCACTGTTCTCCCACTCATGCCTGCATTCGACGATGGTTAGTTGGCGTGTCGTCGGGTCTACCGCAAGTGATATCTTCGTCCAGTTGTCGTTAATTGGACCTTCACGGTGTTGTCGTCGCCATATTCGCTGCCACTTGACATCAACAGGATTGATGAGTGGAAATCGTACACAAATATAGTAGGAAGTCCAGTCAATTTCTTCATCCTCAAAGGAAGTCTGGTTGGAAACGGCGTAGAAATAACCATCTTTGACCTCAAAACACACAGTTGATCCAATCTCAGATCCCACAAAGTTTTCGAGCTGGATAGATTCCAGGGAGGTATCAGAACCTGTCACGAAGCTGAACCCTTCCAAAATCCACTCACGATGGCCATGCCTCCCACGGCCGGAATGAGTACCAAAGTACATGAATGAACGGTTGAGGCGCACGAAGAGGTTCCGAGTCGAGGTTAGGGGACGGCAGAATCTGACTCGATGGGGTTTCCTGGCAGTTGAGTAGTTTAGGCTCATGTCTATTGCAAGTAACCAGGGCGAGTCTCGCCCTCCAGGCTGGCACAGAAGCGCAACCATTCCATCGCAGTAGCACAGTAACTTGTATTTGCATTTTGAATAAGGTCGTCCATTTGAAATGAGGGGATAAGAGTCAAAGACATCTTTAAGGTCAACAACCTCTTCGTATTCGGCTGCTTTGAGAACGTCCAATGTCCGAATTTGTCCGTCACTGATGTAGCAAACGACTCCCTGATGGAAAAGGAACTCATTCCCGAGCGCAATTAAACTTGCAGAGTATGGTTGAGCACTCGCTATAGCTTCACGGATATCATACACTCTTCCAAGTGCTTCACGATTTGAAATCACCTTTGCAGCAGCAAGCTCCCCTTCCACAGTATAGGCGATATGAGCCTATACAGCATATCAGCACCATATATAGAAATAGCAGAAGAAATTACGGCTATTCTTAGAATTCTTCCTACCTTGACGGCTTTTCGAGCAGTAATCTCATCCTTTAGCAAGCCATAGAGTGTGCGGTTGGTGAGACTTAGGTTAACATAATCGTTTGGATCAAGATAACCAGCTACTTGATGCCATATATCAAAGGGAACTGCATCAAATATCGATGCCATGGTTACCTATTAAATCGCCTTGGGATAAGAACCAACTTGCAGTCGCTGTTCTTGGGCTCTGCAGCACGTTTCACTGGTTAGAGGGAATGGCTTTATACCAGAGCCATCAGCAAAGCAGTGAAGATGACGGTAGTAAGCCAAGGAGGCAGAGAACAGGTGGAGGAGGAGGAAGCTGAAGTTGAGTCTGAAGAGATAGGCGGAGGATGAAGTTCACAAGGGCGTTCCCAAAATGGAAACGGGCAGAGAGAGGACAGCAAAGTGAGGCTAAATCTTACTACCAAGACAAGCAACAATAACCACAAAGGCCAGCACAACAAGGCCACAGCAGCCTGGGTATCTAATAATATATCTTCTGTACTGGGGATTTATCAAAGACGAACGGTTAAAAGGGTGTTGTGAGTCCCTCCGATTTGTAACCGCACTGGCTAATGTGGAAGATAGAGCATTCCCTACACCCGGAACTGGTGGATGAACCAGCTCTAATAAGAGATATCTGGCCCTGGAGCCGCTGGGAAAAGCCCGGCTAGTGCCTTTGTGGGCCGCCACGAGGCTCAAAAGTCAAGATCCGTCTCATCCTACCAACACAATTGCTGGATGTCACTAGTTGGCGGACTCGTGTGGCGGCGAGTGCTGCGGTGGAGGAAGACTCAAGGCCAGACACTAGTTGATTGGGTCTGAAAGGGTTCAATAATACCAGAGACGCCTTGAAACTGGACAGGGACGAGGAAAAAGCAATGCAAGTCAGAGACAGGAGAATGAATCATGGCCAACCGTAGTCTGGTTTGCAACGAGAAATGAGGCTCAAGGGAGGAGAAGAGCCTCCTTTTAGCGTGCAAAGCCTTACGAAATCACGCCCACCCGCGGCCTGATCATCTTAACACCAGCTTTGTTGGCGCGAAATACCGAGAGCTAGCCGTGTTTGTCATCCTGCAGGACAACTGAGGCGCCTGAAGCTCCTCTTTTTCTGCTTTTTTGGACCCGAGGCGGACCGATAAACAGTGTGGTTATGAGCGTTGGGAGGATGCGGATGCCGACTCCCTTTCTGGTCGTCCGCACAGATCCGCAGAAAGAGCATCACATCCTGGAATGACGCGAAGACGACAAAGCTTTACTCTCCCACGTCAGTTACACCACCAGCCCACCATGATCCCACAAAACATCACCCCTCGCCCGATCCGTAGCTGCGTTGCCGTTTGACAGCCAAGCCGAAAAAGGATAAACATAATTGACCGTCACCTGATTGTGGCTGAGCAATGGCATCCCCAGAGCATGGAGTACGAAGAAGGGAGATGCTCACCTGTACTCCGTACAGGGAGCTTTGGGGGAAGCGATCCCGGGCAAAGGGAATACTGTCTCAGGCACGAAAGTTGGCAACAGAGCCGCATGGCTCTTCGACAAATTCTCGCCAACGATTCGCTCAAAAGGTGGACCAACCGAGCCGCGCATGGCCCCTAGCATGCTCAGATGGCGTGTTATTGGCTACTTATACATTCCAGCCTCCATACGGAGTATCTAGGCTGCCATATTACTCCCAATGTTTTGCCCCTGTCTCCAGTCAAGGGGGATACTCCGCAATCCATTTGATGACAGAACATTTCGCCCTGGGTTTCCTTTTGTGGTAGTCAGCTCGTACCCCGGCCTGCATTATCAGTTTGATGTTCCGCTCTCGGTCTCCGCTCTGGCTCCAGCTTCAGCTTCAAGTGTCAACTATATCGAGCTGAGGTCGGCAAAAAAAAAAAGTTCGAAGTTTTGATTCGTGGCATGACTCTCCGCTGTCAGACACTGGATTCGTAACTTGAAGCTCTGGGGGGTGACGAGTTCAAATTACGTGAGGTTGTGGCTTGAACTACTGGCAGTTCGTGGCAAACACTTATTTTCCATGCAATTACCTGACAAAGGTATTTTTCTTTGAACCATGAGCTAGGGATACTCAGCTATTTAATAAACAGGATAGGTCTCCTAGCTAGGAAAATCCTAAATGTTCACCGCTGCCTGGGGAAAAGAAATTGGACGCTCGACACATGCTCTTGGAGCGTTGACGAAAATAAGATTCTAGTCCGGAGTATCAGCCAAAGAGATAAGCGATTTGAATTTCTTGACGCAGTCAACACATATCTCTCTTATTCCCATGAGACAATATTGCCGCATCTATGCAAGGTCATCCCAAGCACCGTAACGATTGGCTAGGGCTACAGTACTACTTACATGGAGCCATGGTATTATATCCTCTCACTTGAGGACGGTTCTACATGCACGCTGCCTTAAGGTGATAGAAATAGGCCGAGAGACAATGCACGAACTGAGTACTCGTCTCACTGAAGGAGGTGGGTGTTTCACGAGCAAACGTGAGGAACCAGTAATGCCACTTACACGTTGCATCTGGGTCTTTTTTAGGCTCAAGGATCTGGTATATGGATCTTTAGGTCAGGATCAGTCTTGCGTGCTTTCAGTGACTGCTGCCTTCATACCTTCAGTCACGGGAGCCCGTAATAACCCGAGTCTTATCCTCGGATTGATAAACCATCTTGCAGCAACAGTGCCAACATCTTTTCCTTGGATTAAAACAGAGTTAAAGATGCGAAAACCCACACTTACACCGTTGGACCACTTCAATGAGATCCAGCATTCAAATATGCACGGAGAAATGAAGTCTATGCATATTTTATCCAAACTCCGATGCAGACCGGTCTAGGTAAATGTATTTAAGTTCTGCCTCCCCTGATAGTCCATGCTGACTATAGTGGCTCAATCTAAGAAAGATATATCAGGAACACTTCCCACCAAAAACGACAAGAACCTGGGTTTTGCCCGTGTGTTATGAGGAATACCGACTCCTATTACTGAAGAGAGCTGCTCTACTCTTTCATTTTCTCCTCACTTGTATTCAAATACGAATACATATGTCATCAGTGAGATAAGAGTATTTATTCTGGACAAACACCATGCGAATAAATTGATACTGTTATTAACTGATGCTCAGCTTTTGCTACCTGCTAGGTCTTATATGCTACAACTTCTTTATCTGTGACCAAAACCCCCAGCTGTCCGAATGGCTCCGAGGGGGAGTTGGACTGGCCAATTTGACCAAAAGCAGAGCTGGTATGATTTACTCTTGCTGGATACCATACGGATGCTCAAAGAATACTGCAGTATGGCAGTGTTACAAACGAATGCAGGGAAAAGAAGGATAATTCATGATATTCGACGTAATACGACGATGTGCAAAGAGGAGAGTTCGCCCAGGCATTTCAAGAATGGACAGAGAAGGCTACGAGCAGATGGGGGTCTTTGGTATAAAGATGAAATTGGTCAAATTTCCCCGTGCTTACAAACTGGGATTGGTCTAACTGCCTACAAAAAGCAGAGAGATGTTTAAAGAAGCAGACATTTCAACAAGCAGACATTTCGTTTCTCTGACAAGCTATTCTATGGCAGTTTCTGCTTTCATACACTGACGTGGAAGCTTACTTAACCTGCAACACAGAGAGGCTACTTGCATGTACGCCCTAATTCTCTGTGAACCGAGGTTTTCACAGCATAGACAGCAAACAAGATAACATTGCTGCCATGGTCGGCGTTCGAATATGAACCGTCGTCGATGGGAGGCGGACAACGCTTTTCTTTACATGCCCCGTACTCAGGCATTACATACCCCACCACCAGGAAAGGGATTCGTTGCCTCCGCCTAATTTTCTTGGGCGTGTGACCTCAGCGTCCTCACTCGAATCCTACGTCCGCTCCATATATCGCAGCGCGGGTTGGGTCTGATCTGCGTGCATTCGCGAGGCTGCAGATATATTAGCAACAACGTGAGATTGTTATGCAGGTGAAATTCCCGATTAGATATATCTGCTCTTTGCAGTGTCTGCTTGGTCCAGAGTAAGATCTGGTTGTTGGCAAGCCTTGCGTCCCTGTGCACAAGAAGGACGTGTAACTTCATGGAGAATGGGCAAAGTGCGTCCTCGGTGCGTTTTTAACTCATACAATCTCCCATTTTGTATAAAATGCCGCAAGCCTTCGCTAAAACAAGACTGGGTCAAAGACACTGACATCACTGCTTGGATTTCCAACAGTCGCAACGAGTGACCAACATGGAAGCTCATTATTAGTTAACTAACTAGGTATAGGCTAGGTATAGGAGTGAAGAAAGTGCCTTCCGTTGGAGAAGGAGTTGTTCCGGCAATGGGCGAGCTACCCAAAAAAAAAAAAAAAAAAAAAAGATTCCTTGACTGAGGCCGAGATGTTAAACTCGGCGGCTCGGTCCTCGTTGCACACAGTACGAAGAACAAGAAGATTGTTGCATGCCCAGTTACACAGTGACCTCTGACATCCCTCCCAGTTCACCAACCAAACTCAGTTAGGAGCCAATAGGGTGGCAAATTGGGTGTTCTTGCGGTATATCATTCGCCCGCAGTCCAGCTCACCCTGCACGGCCTAGGCTTTATCTCAAGGCCAGCTCACTGCCATCAAGTTCTATATGCCTTGATTATATCTATATAATCGATGTCAACCTGTCAGCCCCGCCAGTTCGGCTTATAATCCCCAATAGACACTGGATCTGTCGCTACCGATCTAATAACTAGTCCATTTGCACTCCTAGATGGAGCGCCATGGAGAATGGCCCGCAAAGCCGGGCGTTGCAGATCTGCCATGGGCATATGAACTTCGGTCATCTGAAGGATTTGCCGTTTTTGCAGTGGCAGTTGCAATGTTTGTGGTAAGCCTAAGCTATGTATACTGATTCGTCGGAAATATATACTTAGCTGTACGTCTAGGATTCATTCATATATTCAATGGTATTACCATATCAATAACAAATTTTGTTCTCACATCTTATTAACGATATCAGATCGTTCCAATAATTCCCAAAGTACTAGGAGACATTGGGAATTTACCTAGGGAAGAAAGTATGGACCCATCCTCCAATACTACCTTCAGTGGTTTGTTTGTGTTGACCATATATACATAACTTTAGTTCAAACATGGGTTGCCATTCTACTTGCTTCATATGGGGCCACTTTGATTATTGGATCTCGTATGTCTCCGGATTCAATGATCTTAGCACTTGTTATTAACAGAATGTTAGTTGTGTTTGGCTATATATCAGATCATTCCCGTCAACGTAAACCAGCTTTTTTTATAGGGCTGATTTCCATGGCTGGTGCAGTTACTCTGTTTATTGTTTCAACCTCCCCTCCAGTGCTAGTTATTGCGAGGCTTTTGCAGGGTCTGGCCGCTGGTGGTGTATGGGTGGCAGGACTTGCACTTATTGCAAATAGAGTAAGCAGAGACCGCATTGGAGAGGCTATGGGCCACACAACTTTAGGAATGACATGGGGAGGTCTCCTTGGTCCGTTTACCGGTATCATGTGAGTACAAGTGCAATATGGTCTATTATTATGTTTGGCGACTGATAAGTTTTATAGTTATGATAAATTTGGATATTACGCTTCATTTGCAATTCCATTATCATTGTTAGGCTTGGATGTGATCCTACGATTTGCTATCATTGAAGGTTCTTTTTTGGGTCTTTAGGGATAAAGAATATATAACATTGCTGACTGTCCTTCAGATCGTTCGGAATCCTGTTTAACCAACGGTTATAAAGCGGGTTCTGGAGACTCATCCGAGACTACTCCATGCCTTGCGGATGACGACCAAGCCTCACTTTTCCAACCTCCATCACAGTTGGATTCTGAAGCTCAATGCTCCAATCCTACTGTATCACGAAAGCACCTGCCACCGATGGTACAGCTTCTTCGAGATCCAAAAATACTAGTTACCCTGCTTGAAATAGCGGTTGCAGCTTCTATCCTGTCCGCCTTCGAGGCAGTACGTTCCCTATTTATTCCGATATCAACTACATTTACCAAAGTCTATGTACTAAACTTGTCCATCTTTTAGACTTTGCCATTATTCGTAATACAGCGGTTTGGTTGGGGTTCGGCCGGAGCTGGATTGATATTCCTCTCAATAACAGTTCCCAGTACGGCTGGTATCCTCATCGGAAAGCTCGCGGATAAAGTTGGTACTCGCTATTTTTCACCGCTAGCTTTTCTGCTGGCCGGCCCTGCGGTCTTCCTTATGCGCTATGTGACAGGACCAAGTGTGATGGATGTCCTATTACTCGTGGACCTGCTAGCTGCGGCTGGTTTATCAGTTGTCATCATAGAAGTGATTACAATGACGGAGGTCTTCCACTCAGTTAGTGATGCTGAGGCGAAAACACCCGAGGCATTTGGCCCGTATGGCGCTGTTGCTCAGGCCTACGCAATTCTGAATATATCCTTTGCATGCGGCCAATTTGCAGGTCCCTTGATTGCGGGGCTATTAAAGGATGGTACAGGCTGGCAGGGCATGACCCTTGCCCTCTCCTTGTGCTGTCCTCCCATGGCTCTTTTTGTCGGACTGTTTAATTGGTGGACACAAGTATCTACAACGGCTGTAGACCTGAATGAATAATCTTAGAGGTAAGTTATATGCTGGACCATTGGATTGCTAGGAGAAATTAGTACATATATTTACTTTGTGTTCATGAAATAGCAGCACAAAACAAGAAATAAGATATGACATATAAAGGTGAACCTTAAGCCTCTATTGGCATAATAATCATCTAAGCCCAGATTTAAACAATATAGAGACGCATGTTGTCAATTTATAGGTCAATAGTCGCATCCCGGCGCGGTATAAAGGCAGGTATCGCTAACGCCGCACGATAAAAAGCACCCACCAACTTCAACCCAACCTCAAGAAACAAGTGAGCAGAACGAGAATATAGTGATAAGGCATAAAACTCAAAAAGGCTGAAGTAATCAACAGGAAATATCCAAGCATGTACCTGGAATGCTAGCAACGAGGTGGCGTAGGCTCGCAAACGATTTTTTAAGTCGAGAGGTGATATGCCAGTTAATCAAACGTAATTTCCTCAAAATCGCGCATCAAAATGCCCATTTGAGCCCGCCTAGCAGCTTCAGCGACAAGATTGACATTCTGTAAGAACTGGGCTGTAGCAGTCTTGCCACACATTTCCTGCTGTTGACTCTGGCCTTGCAGGTGAATCTGCTGGTCTGATGCGTGTTGAGTTTGTATCTGTGACTGCATTTCAGCATCTGTTTGAGTACCAGCTTGGTATAATCGTAATCTTTGTAATGAATTCGTTTGGGAAGACGCGGATGTAGACTGGCTGGTGAACACTGCTGTCTGGGACAATGTGGTAGCTAGGGGTTGCTGATGCTGCTGCAGATGTTTCTGATGCTCCGGTTGTACGGAAAATCCCATTTGGTCCTTGCTCTGCAGAGTCTGGTTTGCCATTGTGAGCGGCGTGATTGAGCGAATGATCGTGTAGTTTTGTGCGTGGGAGGATGGAATAGTTTGCTTCGAGCAGGACGTGCAATGGATGGTACGTGGCAGTTATGTCTCTAGCTCTCCTCTTTTGTCGATAGATGTCGGCACAGGCGCATTAACTACCCGTCAGCCTAGAAGTGTACGGCGTAGACAGGCTGATATTCAAGAAGTAGGTGAAAAGGGCCAGCAGCACTCCCGCCAAAGTAAACGAAGAACGAAAAGTGACAATCTGAAGCAAGAAACGGTCGATCATGCAACGTCGGAACATCTGAGATCGTGCCTCGGCAAGGTGCTTGTAAGGACGATACACGTCAGTTGGCAGGTACTTTGCGGGAGTTTCACTTTCCAGCCAATAAACAGAACTTTTATTTTACCGGGTATCGTCGCTGTAACCGTACCATACGCGCTAAACTCATGATCGAATTATTACGTCATGTGGGGAGAGAAATATCTCACGTGATAATCTTATCTTATCTTGATTAGTCACATCTTATTTCTAGAGATTTGTGTAACTTTGAATGAAGTTTTTTATATGTGAAGAGGTCGTGGCATCACCGACTAGCCCGGAATTATATACCATACCTAGAGGGGAGTACAATGGGTCTAGAGCTGCAAGACGAGGCGTTCGGTTTTGGAGATTTCTTCAATGAACCTGAGGGGTTTTTCCCCCCTCCAAAGCCCCCGACCTTCTCCGAACATCGCATGCTTTCCGGTGATACCCTGAGTATTCGACTTGTTGGAAGCCATCCGTTATATGTAGGAATAGCTAATGCAGAGTATACCCTTGACTGTCAATAATACGCTACTTGCACAGACACCATTTTGACTGACTTTTTTTTTTTCTGATTTGGAGGGGTATCTTCTCTGGAATGCAGCAAGAACGATATCTGACTTTTTAGAAGAAAACGCCTCGGAATGGGTTGAAGGTAAAGACGTTCTCGAGCTGGGGGCAGGTGCCGGTCTACCAAGCATTATCTGTGCTATTATGGGGGCTAAAACAGTTGTCGTAACTGATTATCCCGATCACGATCTTATCGACAACATGCGAATAAACGCGTCAGTCTGCGAGAAGTTTATCAAGAAACAACCATCACCTCTTTATGTTGACGGATACAAGTGGGGTGACCCTACCGGCTGCATATGCAGGTACCTGGAGTCTCCCTCAGGGGGTTTTGATGTTTTAATTCTCGCGGACGTCATATACAATCATCCACAGCACCACAGCTTGATTGACAGTGTAAAAATGACTTTGAAGCGGTCGAAGACATCGGTAGCCTTCGTCGTTTTTACCCCATATCAGCCTTGGCTACTGGAAAAGATAACGGCCTTTTTCCCTAAAGCCGAACAGAGCGGCTTTACGGTGAAGAAAATATTCCAAAAAGTTATGGATAAATTATTATTTGAGAATGACCCAGGGGTATAATATAGTTGCTTCCCTACATATTTCTATAACTACTAACTGTACATAATAGGACGAACAACTAAGACGGACAGTTTTTGGATATGAACTTAGGTGGAAAGAAGAGGAGTTGGACAGTGAAATACCCGGCTGATAGTTTCATGAAATTTTACTCAGATATATTGGATTCAAAAGTAAGACTGGGAAAATTAGGCATACGCCCGCAAACCAGTATAACTTCCTCAGACCGGCTGGCTGTTAGGTGGATGTATATATTGTAACTAAGCTTCCGAAGTGTCATTGTGTTGGTACCGTCTACATATGAAAGATGATACAAATCATGACATTGGTCTTAGCACACTACTGGTATAAGTAGAGTCGTACTCTATTCGGCGTAAGAGTACAAAGGAAGGCAATAATCTGGGAGGGGCCAGTAACAAGCGTCAGGGTCTGACCCCTATGCACCAGCTGACGTCAGTGAGTTATACAAAGGCTTCGCCAGAAATCCAACGGTTCATCAAATCAAAGGCTACGTCAGGCCGATCTTGTGGAACCTAAGGGGTAGCAGTTCTATTAGTGACACCCTGTAGCATAAGCCCCTCAGGAGAACGATTAGACTTACCATGTGGCCAGCATTATCCACCGTTACAAAAGCATATCTAGTAGCAAAGGTTGCACTATCTGTGACACGAATCTTGACTTCTTTCATTCTCCCTACGGTCTCATTCCTCCCCGTAGACGCAAGGACCGATTTCCATGGGACCAGAGGTTTAGAAGACAGCTCGGCTTGACCTTGCCAAGGAATATCGTGCATCCATTTCAAGTTTCCTGCAGTATTGCACGCAAGGTCTAGATTACCTTGATAGTTCATGATGTGTATTTGATTTGCAAGGAGAAACTCCACTTCTTCAGTTGACGGTACCATAGAGTCCGATGTTAGGCCAAAGGCATCCTCAACATTTTTGGAAGCAAATTTGTACTCTTTGACTTCCTTTGGAGGGGAAAGAGCATTCCAAACAAGCTTTGTGTTTAAATAATTCTGGAGGTGAAGACCTTGAACATAACATATATCGTCCGCTTGACAAGGGGTAGTAACTGTTACAATAGTAAGCGTCTCGCGTATAGGAACGTAGATTAAGCACCCTTACTGTCAAATCTATTACGACCACCTTTAACATCGGATTCTTTATTGTACAGTCCGGTGATACCTTCATCGCAGACGGACTGTGCAGAGAGACATATTGCTGGATCCGGATTGCGACGGCAAACCTCAGCAACTTTCATGCATCTAGGCATGTTTTTTGCCATGATATCGCATCTGGTTTCGTTGAATACAGGCTTTTCGACGCCGGGATTGGTCGTGCAAAGGGTCTCCCAGTAACCGAATGTAGTGTGCATATGTGACATGCATCCATTACCTATTAAACAAGACTTGAGCTGTACTTGCGGCTCATTTGGATAAAGTTTGTTTTGCCGCACAATTTGCGCTCCAAGGTATGGAATATAATGTCCCTAGAGACGAAGGAAAAAAGGGTTAGGACTACCTTTAAGACTTATCGGTGGATACTTACACCGTAAGACTCTCCAGAAATATGAAATGGAGAATTCAGTTTGTTCGGGAAGACTTCAGACATAAACAACTGAAGGAATCTGTGCATATCCACGGCAGCAAGATATGAATCGTTTGGAATGTCATAGCCCTCGTCGCCATAAGAAAAGCCGACACCAACGGGCTGATCAACAAACAGCATTGATGACTTTTTGCTCCAACCCCAAGGATTATATTTTGTACCATTACCATACTCATTGACCAAACAAGGGCCTACCTCTTCAAGCATCCCAAGCATACTGGAGTAGCCTGGTCCGCCGGTCATCCACAACGTGAGTGGATCATTTTCGGGATGGTTCTGGCTCTCAAAGTACCAGAAGAAAAGGTGCTTCGGCCCAATATCTAACCATCCAGTGTATTGCGCGGAATGGGCATCACAAATTGAGCCATCCTGCTTCTTAATGCGAATTGAGTGCCGAGGAGAATGCTTGCTCGTGAAGATTTGGAATCCCTCTTCAATTGTTACCTTTTGGGGCTGATCAACCGACAATGGAGCCTGGTGTATAGCCTGGCTTGGGCCGAAGAGCGATGTGGTCAGGAGAAAATACCAGAATGACGGCATGTTTAAAAGCAACTCCATTGAAATAGTTTTGGTCTCAGCTACCCTTCTCCAGTGGGGAAAGGCGTTTTTTAAGGTTAACATGTTCTGGAGTCACGTGCCATAACTAGTTAGGAAGATCAAGCCTTGCCAAGCCTAGGCGACAGCGTTTCTAGCACTGTTTGTACATAGGAAATTATTGGAAAAGAATATAAATAAAATTGCAGAAGAAATAACGATAAGTTTTACAAGGCTAGAATACCTGTACTGTTTTCGAAAGAGAATACAAAATATAATCAATTATTATCTTTATTCTCGTCCCATGGATTCCTCTGAACCATAACTAGCCAATTTTCAAAAGCTGAAGGCGTCAATGAAACTTAAGGCACTAGTCTCGGGTACGGGCACGTACGCAAGTATCAGATGCAATATATTGGAAGGTGTCCAATCTCTGCTTGATTACATTTTCACTGTTTACAACCTGGTAAGTTCCGAAAAGAATGTTTTTAGCACCAGTACTCAAATTGCAGGCGTTGCGAATATGCATTAAGCTCTACAGTGTACCAAGACAATGGATATCCATGGTTTGGTTATGATGAATAGCCACATTTAAAAATTTAAGAACCATTGGGTAGAGTTTTATTAATTCTATAAACCCTTTGGAGATATATAAGCAATGTACTGCCACCCACCTAGCACTCCTCAACTACTATAGACGAAATACCCCTCTCCTCATCTATAATAGCCATCCTTTTGCATTACTAAAATAGGACAGCAATATGCCATCATTCAAAAAGAACCACAGTTTTGAGCGTCGTAAGCGTGAAGCTTCGCTCACGTTACAGCACCAGCCAGATCACATCCCAGTAAGTCTGAGCCTCACTAGCTACTCACTAGCTGCTCCAAATTTGACCTACATCCATGCTACATGCTACTCTACTACTAGTCGAGATACTACTAACTATTTGCCTTGCTTTCATGACACTCGGAATATTATGATGAAGCTAACGTCTTTATAGCTTGTTTGCGAAAAGGAAGAGAACTCGGACATTGTGGACGTTGACTGTTGCCGGATCCTTGCCCCCAAAGAACTCTTGGTTGGCCAGTTGTTGCATGTGCTTCGTAACCGTCTGAGACTTCCCCCGGAAAAGGCCTTATTCATCCTCATTAACGATCAATTACCATCTAACTCCTCTCTTTTATCTACTGTCTATGACACTGATAAGGATGAAGATGGATTTTTGTATATCAAGTAAGTCATATACTCATGTTCAAGCTTACACACGGGATTGTAGCTGTCGATCACTCACAACTGTGTAGGTTTATGGGAGAGAATACCTTCGGAACTCCGGAAGAAAAATAAACCTGTTTCATCTCTTCTACAGGCCAAATATAAGAGGTGAAAAAATATGGAGATATGTTTCTTGCTTTACCAGTTGCAATGTTCAATATTGGAAAGGTGTATTTTTTGTAAGGAAGGCTTGAAGCAGGCTTGTTATATCGCAGTTTATATTAACACCTATTATAATAAGTTTTAATCAGTGATTTATCATTTCACATATTCCTTTCCCCTTAGGTTCTGACCTTAGTGTAGACACTTTTCACAGAATGCCGTAGCATTGGACACTAAATAAGAACTTTTGACATGCTCGCTGGTGTGCATCAACAATTGTCAACTACAGGAAGCAATTATGGGGGACCATGAGATACCGACCAACGTCGAGAGCAAAGCCCTGAGGTCATTGACGTCATCGTCCACCTTGCTTCTCCACTTTTTAAAAATAGCCTCAGCTAAGCATAAATTCGGCTCGGGCCACGACGTAACCTGCTTATATCAGCAGGTGTACCTTATTAGTAAACATGCGAATCCTTTTTATCACGTGATAGAATTAGTCATTGGAAACCGTCCACAAAAAAATTCTACATCCGAAAAAAAAAACATGAAATGTTATCACAAAATAACATGCCAACTGTTTATCATCATTATTATTTCTCCTCCTCACGCGATCGAGTATCTGCGTTTTTCGAGAGGCTAGGGGTATTCCCTTAGGAATGAGTGAGGAATGCATATGTAGTTGGAGGGTAACTCAAAGTAAACACTGCGGTTTACTTTGCTCTCCCCAATCCGACACAAAAACCTCCTGGAAAACAATTTTATAGAGATAGCGAAGGTATGTCTGGCTACCGTTTCGGACCTCTTTGCTGGTTCATACCTTACCTCTGGCCTACATGATGATCTCCATGTACAAAGCATAGTTCAACTGAAGGTCTTCGGATCGCTGAACGAGAAACCCCATCACCATCTTTCATCATATCTGATCATGGTCGAACACATACACACATGCTTCTTTATTTTTTTACTGTGTTATCAGGTTTGCTAACTCAACGGAAGATATAGGCTTGCAATATCATCCTTATGTTGCATTAGATTTATCATTTCAATGCCAGTTTCATGCATTGCTGCCCAACCTCCCTAGACCATGCCGCCTGGCCAATCATCGACACTTGTTTTCGGCGAGCCGGGCAGCCTGGCATACCCTCCTTTTCCTTGTAAAAAAGAAAAGAGTATGAAGCAAAAGTATCGGAAATATGACAACAAGGCAAAGATTTTCGTCTTTACGGATCATTGCATTGGATATAATATTGCTCACTTTGACCACGTACCACAAAACTTCATGCTGTTGTACTCTGTACTCCGTTTTCTGTAGATGTTGTCCCGTTCTCATGCGTTGTCAACATGCGTATTGTTCGCTTTTCATGCGGCCCCATAGAGACCCTTGCTTCCTCCTTGGATTGGCTAATACTCTTCTAGGTTATTATGCGGACTCAAGGACGGATTGTGTCCATCCCGGTCATCCGGCACCAGAGGCGGCCGATCCCGTCTCTACCATATAATTAATTTGTTGTTGTTGGAGAGAGTTGAGATTTCCAGGCACATCATTCCCTTCCTCCGAGCGCCATCAACTCCGCCGACTATTATTGAAGATCTCACAATAATTTTCTGAGTGAGGACCTCGCGGCTGGCAACCGTTTCAGAAGCAAATGAAATATCACTCAAAAGCCACTTTTCACCGCTGTTTTCCAAGGTTCCCTTGGCGCGAAATGACTGGCTGAGATGAAGCCCTGGTGGACAACATCCTGGACAGCGAGGGTGCCACGTCGAGACATCGCTGGTGACTTGTCTTCGCGGGCTGCTGCAACAACCCTGGCACTATCACACCACAATATGCAACCGACAAATAAACTACCCGCATGATATCTGCGAAGCAAACAACGTGCACCAATCCCCTCGCCTGGGTCTGCGGGTTCTCTTCCCTCAAGCTGCACTCGCCCCGCTTTGCTCTGCTTGTCTTTCGTTCAGATTTGCAGGGTGAGGCGGCCTTCCACTGTGATATGCGCTGGGAGATGCGCTGAAAGGGTAGTTAAAGCCCGATGTCCCCATTTCTCCTCTTGATTCTGTACTTTTTTTCTCTCCCAACCACCGCACCATTCTTACCCAACCTGAAAACCTTCCAACCTTTTGGCCACCCATTATATTCTTGATCTCATTTCCACTACTTTTTACAGCCCTATCACTGTGGAAAGTGAGTACCAGTTCAGTTGAACGTGGACGACTTGATACTCTGCCCTCTCGCCTACTGGATCAGCTTCACAACCCAAAATATTGGCCGCTTCAAAAACAAACATCGGATTATTCTCCCTGCCCATTTGGATTCATTGCATTGTTTTGACCAGACTAACGCCGGGCACCTGATCATCGCTCGTTGTATGGGTTTCCCGCTTCGGATGTAGCCATGGATGATAAAGCCCATAGGAAGAGCTTATGCGCAAGGCGAACCAAGTATGCAGGGATTTTCACGATTGTAGTTAGAGCTGGTATGCTCTGCTTTCGTTGCGTGTCTTTCTATACGGACCTGTACCCTCAAATTATGTCTTGCTCTGCGCCTACAGCCCACGGATGCCCTCGGACAACGACCAAAGCATGCCACTGCCTTCCAGATGGATACCATAAATACTGCCGTTTGCCACCCCATGGATAGCACACCTGGATGATTACAGCTTGTTTAGCAGCACAGCCTGGCGAACCCGTCAACGAAAGGCTCGTGTTAGTCATATGCATAAATCTGCATTTGGCGCAAATAATGACATTGATAACCAGAAGGAGAATTTATGATGAATGATCTTGACCAAACGCTGAAACTGCCAGCGAGGAACCACTAGCCGTGTGATTTTTCCCCAGTTTTTAGCCAGGATGTTGACCCATGGATTGACAAAAATGATGATACTTGTGTCTTACTAATGGACGAAGTGCCCTGATTTTCCGGGAGACATGCAAATATTCACAATGATATGATGATGCAGTTGAATTGTGTTCGATCGCTTTGATTTTTTATTCTCATGGATTACCCATTACCTTTGGAACGGATCCCAGTTATGAATATTACCGCAATGGTTTATATGAGCCAGCCACGCTTCATGGATGTTTTACGGATATATCAGAAATAATGTTTCAGTGGCCTCATGGATTTTCAATCAACTGGTTGCCAATTAACAACAGCCATTACCTTCATGGTCAGTTTGCAAGCTGTATGAATGGAGAATGACAAAACTAACTCGATATAGGATACTCGGACACATTTTTCTTTCCATGTTTTTTCTGTTTCATTTACGTTTCCTTGTAACAACATGATAACTGCCAAACATGACAATACTAACTTGAACCCGCAGTGCTGTTTTTAGAAATTTCCAGAATCTACCTTCACCACACATCACCATGGCTACAAAAGGAAAGGCCACCATGTCAAAACTGTCAATCCCCAAGAGGCACTCCCAAGGATCAAGGTCACAATCATATCAAAGCTCTTCAGCCCAAGATTTTGTGGACATTCCAGCCAGGACACAAGATGATGATTTTTCCCAAGGCGACAATTTTTCGATCTCTCCTGGGCTCAACGGATCATGTCAATTTGATAACATGGGCAACTGGGCCATCAGCGATGCCATGTTAACCTGTGCTGATATTAGCACAGCCAGCGAGGCAACTGATGAGTCATTTGACACTCAATCACTTTCAACCACTGATTATGATATGCAAGAATCCCAAATGTTGACATTCGCCCCGTACACACAGCCCCTCTTTTCAGGATCCGCAGACCACACTACCTTTTCGGATATCAACCCAATTCAGGATGCGACCGCCAGCTGCGAGAGCCCGCAGATGGCATTTAGGAATTCCCATGGGTTCCAAACCGTTTCCGGTGCTATGGGATTTTCTGTCAAGAATGAGTCAGGCCACATTACTAGTGAAAATGGACATGAGAATGAGAAATGCCAGATGGAATTCGACCCAGCTCACCAAGGAATGAAGAACTCCGACTCATTGGCTGTCTCCAGCCCCTGGTGCCAGTCAGCAATGAGTGATGATACCTCCACTGGAAATGTAGTTCATATGTCGAATCTGTACACCCAGATACCAGCTACCCCTCCACTTACTGAGGCCGGTCAAGATATACCCGTTACTTCAGCCTGCTCCCCCTCAAACTTTTCTCCTTACGCCGGACATGATGACTCTCCTTTTGTTGATACTACCTATCTTTCAGGCCAGAACTTCCCAATGAACGGCTTCTATCCTCTCAGCCCACCGCTGAGCGCCAAGGATTATAACAGGTACATTGGTTTTTTCATAACATATCTACGCTTGGGGCTTGAAAAACTAACGAAGTTTGGTATATAAGGACTATCAGACCCTCCAAGCCAGCCAAGAGATCCAGCTTATCTACTGAGGCTACTGGCGACATTTCAGAAGTATCCGATGGAGATATGTTTTCCACGTCAGTCTTAAGCTCCAGGGCCAAAGATGGTGCAGAGACCAGGAACCCAAGGGATCATCCGTTCTATTCCCTTCCGCCAGAGACTGATGGAAAGTACTATTGCCCATTTGCATCCAGGGAAAAGCCTTGCTCTCACACCCCAACCACCCAAAAGTGTGCTTACCAGTAAGTTTTTACCCTCTGCTGCCATCAACTGAGTTATCTGATATTAAGAGCCGGTTTTTAGTAAATATCTGGATTCCCACCTTAAGCCATACAGATGCAAAGTCCCACAATGTGTGGATGCCCATTTCTCTTCCAATGCTTGTCTATTCCGCCATGAAAGGGAGGCCCATGGTATGCATGGCCATGGGGAAAACCCTCATCTCTGCCATTTCCCAGCCTGTGAACGGTCAATCCCTGGAAACGGCTTCCCCCGCCGTTGGAATCTACATGATCATATGAGGCGTGTCCATGACTACACTTCATCTGATAAAGCCAGCTCCCCCGAAGGATCTCCAGTTACCGGAGCTGCCGGAAAGAAGAAAGACTCTGCAATCCGCAAAAGGAAGGGTGGTTCACCAAACAGCCAGACTATGAAGCGAGTTCGCCCGGTTCAATCTCAAACCGCGGCAGCTCTCAAGCTTGCCCAGGCACATAGCGGCCAGCAGCTTCAAAACGCAGAGAGAAGCTATTACGCCTGCCTTGCTCAGCTACAAGAAGAACTCAAGAATATCAATCCACAGGATCCCACCCTCCATGAAAAAGCCAATGCCAGGCTGCAGGAACTCCACACTCTTAGCCTCAACTACCGTTATATCCGAGCTGGCCAGCTTGCTAACGAAAGAGCATCCAAGTCATCCTAAAGTTCAATAAATAGCGCATGAGCTCTCCCATTGCATTCCGGTTTCATTTGTTTTAAAAGTGATTCGTTTTGACCCCCTTCCCCTAGGACTCCACCTTTACTGGACCTTTTCCCGTCTTCCATTTTCTGTTAGAGGTTTTACACCAGCGTTTCCCCTTTTTTTTCCTGTTCCCCCTTTGAAACTATTTTTGGATATTGCTCGGGAAACCCAGACCGGGCTTACGATGATACTTTTTCTGTTCCCACGTTGTTTCAGTCATATTTGCATGTTGCTTCCCAACTCGTCTAACAGCACAGTTTTGCATTGTTTATTGGTTTACTTTGGAATTGGCCCTTTGCATTGGCGGTATTGGAATTCTCAGAAGAGGCGCCCGGCGTGTGTAGTGGGTGGACACCACGCTGTGGACAGACGTTATTGTTACTTAGTTTTGCATTTCACTTTCTTCATCCTTATATTTCTTAGGACAGTATGTCCCTACCCTTGAATTGATCTGGTTACTTCTGCAAAAAAATTTCGTACAAAAAACCGGGCAGGAGAGTCAGTGGGCTGCGGAAGCCAACGGAAGAAAAGCCCTTGGGACATATACTTCAACCTTATTCTCTTTTCTTTTCCTTTCTCTTCGGTTGAATCTATAATTTTTGCCTTCCATTGTTATAGCTCCCTTTATGTTCTTGTTTACACACCCAGAGGACATACATGATTCACGACTACATGTTACGAAATTTTCAACAGCCTGAAATTTATTTGAGATTCAAGATAATTATATGCTTTCATACTATGTTCGTCATTGATCATTAGATCTCACCTAGAATTCGGTCATGCCTTCAAACTCAGCATTTAGAAATCTCACAAACGCTTCGCCGACTTCCTCTTCATTCAGCTTGCCTTGGCCCATGCCATGGCCATGTCCCGCAAACGCCCTGTTCATTCCAACCCACTGCCTTCTTAATCTTTGCAGGCGTGGAAGTGTTAGAACTCCGCCAACACCGGCTAAATCGTCTGTGGGGGCAGAAGCCACAGTCGAAGCGGGTATGTAGACAGATGTCTGTGTAGAAGGAATGGGTATCGTGATGCCGGGGGCCTGTGGGTTTGCTAAATACGTAGACGAAGATGGCGATCGGTTCTCTAAGGAATACTTGCGTATTGTTGATATAATTTCAGATGTAGTTTTTTCAATCACATATAGTGCGGTTGGATCCGTTTTTGGCGGTGCTGCCGTGGCTTGATGAGGGACAATTTTTGGTCGAGTTGACGTAGGCCGTTGAAGGGAAGTTTTCTTAGCAGCAGTGGTGGTGGAAAGCGCGCCGGCTGTAGAATTTGCCTCATCCTGCTCGGCATCAGTTTGAGTAAATAAACCAGAAGGGCCAATTTTGGTTTCGTCTTTCGTAATCTGTTGCCCTGTTATAGCGAACCATATGTCTTCCACGGGTGGGGTTGTATCATCCCGGGGTACAGTAAAAAGGGGTTTATCCCAACGACTCGCTGTTGAGGGTTCCTCGTAACGATATATGAGGTTTGTTAATAGTTCTGGTGGGTACGGTTCCTCGTCAGTCTCTATCTCAGTGTTCTTTGGCGCGGGATCATCCCCAGATTCGGTCTTTTTTTTCTCGTCAGGCTCGACAGACACTGGTTCGGGCTGCTCGGTACAAGTTTTAGACATTTCTCGCTTTCGTTTAAGCCGTGCCTCGTTTGTAGATATACACTGGTCCATTGGTGTCCCTACATGGACCTGTTCAACACGGAAAGGTTAGCAGCTCCGAGGATAAAATCACAAGAAGTCTCTCCACTGTGCGTAAATAAAATCCATACCACACAACTTGTTGTCCTGGCCTCTTTACTCTCACACCAAAGTTGATACCGCCAGCCCTTAATATAATTCATTCCGTCCACAATAACAATGCTATCTCTGCCAAGCAACCTCTTCACGCGGGCGTATACCACAGCTCTCGCCTGCTTTTCTGACTTGGCATTATCATATACAGTGCGCGGGTGGGCTTCATCATGAGAGGTGACGATATGAATTTTATATCGGGACTTGGAGGTAGCAGGGAGGGATGACTGCAGGGCTTCGAAGAGCGTAGCCAGCTGACGCGCACGATAGGTCAGTCCCGAGCAAGGATAGCCAGTTAAAAGAATTAGCTATGTAAATGTTAGAATGGGTGTGAAGAGTGTAGGGTGTCTGGGGTCTGGTACAGGCATAGCGATCAGCGCATCGATTCAATTGCCAATACCCTCACACTCGGCTCGGCTATCCTGCAACAGAAATTATCTATTTTATCACAGGATTTAGATAAATTATATTGGTAGAATATGGCATTGCCTGCGGATTATGCTTGTTGTTTCAATAAGAGAGAGATAGTAGGAGAGAGATTCGACGGATGGTTTTATTCGACTTCAATATTTTAAGTTTACGTTATCGTTCAAACTAACTGCTTAGTCATCATCGGCCTCCGCCATCACGACAAAAAACACCGAATGGTGAGAATTCTGAGCTGCCTGATGCGCTCCGGTCATCGATAGACCACCATCTGCCATCCAGAACCACCCGGAGACCCAGACCACTGGGTAAGAAGGGGACACCCGAAAGCTGCATTACCTTTCCCGCATGCCGATATCGATGCTTACAGCAGGGAAGCAGAGTATGACAGCCCACGGTTGTCTCGATTCTTCAGCCATTGAGAGATGCTACCACGGCGTCCCTGAACGGCCGTGGGTTCCGGATGATCTCCTCTGTCATGTTAATAGCCTGGTCCTTGGCCCAGCCATGCACCTTCTCGAAGTTAGTGCAAGCATGAGTTGCACTAAAGTCAGCCTCTACTTCGACAACAGGGCTCTTCTGACTGAAGGTAATGAGCGTGGGGTCGGCTGAACATGACAGAGCCTGGCGGATCATGTCAATGCAGTGGTCTATACGAGCGTGGTTAGTTAGATGAAGAGACACCAAGGTAGTCTAACTTACCGGCATGATCGATTCCAGAGACAGTTGCATGGCTATCGTCGATGCGGTAATGCTCCCTGTGCACATATCGGCGCACATAGTCCTATACCCCCTATCATCAGCCTGGGAGTCTCCAGTAAAACCAGAATACACATACCAAACAGTGGAGCTGATGAAATACCGCCAATTTAGCCAAGTGCTTGCCGGGGCGTGACGGCAACTCCATACTCTCCTTCCCGATAGCTTCAAGCTCTTTCTTATCGACCAGAAGCGGGCCGACTATGTTATGAACAGTTAGGATATTGCTTTCTCCCATCAGGTTTTGCATTATCTGAGCGGTAACTTACCATCGTAGAGAGCTTTCCAGGCCTCATCTAACGCCTTGCTTGGGGGCCCTTTGTACGGGTTTATCGTTTGGATGTCTCCATCAAAACGGACTGCCCGATACTCCTGCATAGCCCGAGCAGGCGCTAAAAGTCATTGTTGATCAGCTGAAGTTACGCGGATATGAGAATATCAGTACACAGTGGTCTTAGACAACTTACAATAGACAATGTCGGGGTATCGACTCTTGCACTCATGGTGCGGCCATGATCCGACAATCATCCCAGCCAAAAATGCAAGTCCCAACAGGAATAGAAACCGCCAGAAGGATATACCGTCGCTCTCTTTCGTAGGGCGATGGATTCCCTCTGGCCTCACTTCACTTTGAGCTCTCTCTGCGGCATCGATCGAAGGTGCAAAAGTAGCACCTTCTCTAGCTGGAGCGGACACTGTCTGGGCACAGGAGCTAGCCGGAGATGCACTTCGAGAGGCCATAACGGTATTTTCGTCATTTAAAGGGGTATTGATACCGGTTAAGGAGTCACTTCCTGACGAGCTGCACTGGTCGGACCCAACAACTGTGTCTTCTAGACTGGAGCTCAAGGATGGGGGTGCCGCCCTAGAAGTCTCCATTGTATGTGATATACCACCCACTGGCTCCTCATTAGCAACTGGGTGATACTGACACATCTTCTCTTGGTATATCCTTTTTAGGCGCGTTATAGTGTGCTGTATCGATGAAAATAGGCCATACGGCGGTATACCTCTGTGCACACGCTTCGAATAAGTGAGAGCGAAATGAAATAACTTGCAAGGAAAGCCAGAAGAAATCTATTCACTTTCCTCTTCTTATTATTTGCCTCAGTTCGGATGAGTCGGTGACGACTACGATGAATATACCACGACGAATACCGCCCCAAGTCTATGACGTTAGTATGCCTTCCAGCCGCCCGGTCTTTCCTAAGGTCTCCTGTCACCGATGCGGCTACCAAATGCGTCACTGACTTACGATTTTTACGTTCGCCTCCTGCATCCCATGGGTTGGCTTTTTCACACAAGTAGCGGTCGAGCCTTGGGACTGCTGAGGCTGGCCCAAGATATCCATTACGCCTCCTTCACTTCGCTGCGGTATGTGGCCTGAAGTCGATAACGTAAAAGCTTTGACGCCAATCTTCAATTCGTTAGCGTATACGCGTTCTGATTCCCAAACTTTCTACAGCCAAGCTTTCCGTGAAATGCTTGTTCTTTCCCCTTAACTTTCTCCCATAGTTGATGACGGTATACGTACCGAGTCCCAGTTGATGACCACTTCTAACATCTAGTCAATGACATCATCACAGCTCCTACTCTCGTTGGTTTTGCATCCTTACCAAGCTGACAGTAAGGCTGCCTGATAGGATATACGCCGGAAGGTCTCTTTTCTAGAGGTCCGGTGTCTCCCTGTTAGGATGTACGCGGAAGATCTACAGAAATAGTTATATTTCTTAAGGAATAGGGGGAGTAAGGGCGACCCCTCTTACATGGAGTGTTTGAAAGGCGTTTAAATTAGGGCACTTCAAGGTGTTCATCTTTCTACGAAGTGCAATATTCTCTCCTACTGTCATGAAGGCGACATGTCGCATTGCAGTCTATGACGGCACACCAGCTCCAGCCAGACCTGATATTACCCTTTTGCCCATGGTGGCGTGGTCACTCTCCTGCCTTCCGTATGCTGTGACCCTGCTATGAAGACGCCATACCGCCTTCCCGTCTATGACCGGATACCAAATGGACATCACCCTCATGATGGCGTGCTCTCTTCGTCCTCGAACTGCGTGGCCATCTTATGTCAAAACTCTCCTTCAAAAAGGTATAAATATCTCGTCCTCAACCTCTTCACCTTCGAATTTTTTTCTTTCCTTTCCCATCACTGCTTTTCCCGTCACAGTCACAGTTCCTCACCAGTCTTATCATCCACTCTCCTATACACCCCAACCACCAACATCACTTGTAAGTCACCTCGCCCTTAGCTACAATGACTTGTAGTTAATAACACAACATAGGCCGGACCAACCATGCCGGCAATTAGCAAGATTACCGTCGCTGCTATCGCAGGGCTTGCCCTGCTGCAGCCAGCCACTGGCATGCCAGTGAAGACTGCGAGGCGTGGTAAGTAGGAACATAGCAACTCTTCTCATGTTCAATTTCTTATGCTAACTCAACCTCAGGAGAGCCTCAGCCAAAGACTCTTCACGTCGAGTGCTTGGCTGGAGAATGTTCGGAGGAGGATCTCGCGGCGCTTCGAGCTGCCGCCCAGATGGTGAAGGACGATCCATCTGGTAAGGGATGGAAAATCTCTTCCAAGATCGAGCCTGCCAAAGGTGGCAAGGCTCGCCGTGACGAAGGCCTTTCTGAGGCCGACGTTAACACCATCCTCGAGGGGATGGACCATGCCGATCAGGACAGCGTCGCCAGATGCGCCGCTGGCACCTGCTCGGAGGCCGAACTTCAGCTCCTCAAGCAGGAGCTTAACGTGGCCACCATCCCAAACTGGCTCTGGCCGATCATCGGCCGCGTCCGTAAACTCAAGTTTACGTACGGTATTGAGATTGGGACTGACCCTGAGCCAGCTCCAAAGCCGGAGCCCACGAAGGCTCCACCAACTTCCTCTCCGGCCCCCAAGAAGCCGGAGCCGACCAAGGAGCCAAAGCCAGAGCCGACTCACACGGTCTGGTAAAAAAAAAAAAAAAAAAGTTCTGTATAGCTGCTAAGATTGAAGGCCTTGCTGTTTGACTTCGATGCATATGTAAATAAATTCAACAATGAAATAATTTTTCTTCTTTAAACTTGAACATTCCATACATTCCATAGTAGGCGGCTAGAGCAGCCAATCCGTTGGCGTGTCAGTAATCATCCACGGTTGTCAAAGTAGGTAAGTGGTATACTGAGTAACTTTGGAAGGCGAAGTCATCTTGGCCACCAACTACAAACACAAAAACAGCCTTGAAGCAAAGGTGGAACAAACCAGACAAAACACAAGACAGCCTTGCATTTCTCTAGAATCTTGTTTGAAGGATTAGTGGATACTTCCTCCCTGACTCTTGCTCACTTGCACGATGAACTGGACTGGAGGTCGTCTCCATCGATCTTCATACAAGACGAAGTCATCATCTAAAAACGTTGGGAGACAACGTGTTGCTCAAGCTAAAATACGAATGGTAGATAGGCCGCGAGATATTCTGTCATTCAAGGCTGCTACTGGAGCAACGGATAAGGAAGGCTGCTATGATGGACAAGCTGGCACCACCCAAGCAGTTGACGACCTTGGAGCAAGCTTTCAGAAAACAAAACAGCCAGCATATTCAAATACTGAAGATCTCCAATCAAAAAACCATTGTCACTCTCAGATAACCAAGTCGAATTTGATAGATTCCCCTGCGGTTAGAATTGAAGAGATGAGAAAGAAGCTACTTGATAAAAAAGACTGGGCAGGTCTTAGCCTATCACGATCACATAGGTCACATACACCATGTGGCCAAGATAAAGGGACACTTGGAAGAAGGGAGTCGTTGTCTTATGAAAGATGCCCCAGCCGGTATTTCCCTCACCGAGGACCCCCTTCTCTCCCGATTAAACGCCGAAATATTGCACAACCACACTTATACCCTGAAAATCATCTAAGTTCTGATGATATTAGTGTATGGATTGAGCAACAACAAGAAGAGCCTCAGTATGAGGCTCTCTACAATGAAATGTACATGGAAGCCCAGGAATCAGTGGGGCCGATATTGTCTAATAACAATAAAAGCAGAGATAGGTCTATTAGATCTACAAAGCGCAATGCGCGCTCTCTATGTCAGTCAGGCATGAAGACACCGCGGTATGCTGCTTGTAGTAATCGTGTCGACCACGAGCAATACCAATTACAATTGAGTAAACGGCTAGATACCTCACCAAGCTCTGATCTATCAAACCTTCCCGTTCTAGATCGCCGTGGCTCGTTTGCTACAATCGATGGCCAGACAAGATATGTGCCACCGTCGTCTTATAAACCCAGCAGTTTGAGTTCTCCAGAAGAAGATAGTAGGATGAAGTCACCAAAGAATGCAGATGAATACTGGTCTCGGAGAAGAGCCATGTTATACCATAGTCAGGGATACCAAGCGCAAGATATATCTCCGCGAAACTCTAAGTGGAGGGAAGTAGCAGGCAACCTGAACGGATGCTCTTTAGAATATTCGTGGGGTGACAACACTGCCATGATACGGCAGAGAGAGGTAACTGGCGGTGTGAAACAATCTAAAATAGGAGGATTTTCAACATCCTGTTCTGACGAAGCCACTTTTTGGCGTAACACTATCCCATCGCCCTTTAGAAGTGATCCCAGTTACCGCTCTTATCACCCAATATCCTCCCCACAGTCGAACAAAAAGCAACATTCCGTTAACCGATGTGAGTATCAACGGTACCGTCATTTGACTAGGCCGGTATATAATTCAATTCTTTATGGTAGCCCTCAACCGAGGACGCATTTTGCTAGGTCATCATCGAAAGCAATCTCTTATCAACGCGCTAATTCTTCAACTCCCACGCCAGCTGTTCAAAACCATAGGGTTTTTGTATTCGGCCAGGAATTTGATATATCGAAGGAATGTTCTTTATAATGGCAACTGTAGGGGGAAGGACTCCTTGGATCTATTGTTGACCCTATCTTCGGTGACCGGGAGCATACAAGTCCCGTATGTGAGATACGTGGCCTTGTCAACCTACAGTCTCACCAACCAGATACGGCAATTGTCTGTTCCCAACGTTCTGGGAGGATCCTATCTGGGAGTTTTATTCGAGAGTTACCGTCGCAGAGGATATAAAGTGCCTCTTGTGAGGGGAATGCGAAGGCATGGCGGTATCAAAATGTAAGTATTGATAATGTACTGGAAATTCTTGAATAGTTTCCTGAATCTTGTAGAGCTGCATTTACTCGTAAAGTACTTGGGCTAACATAGCTGGTTTCAATGGCTGACTGATTTTGCAGTGCTGGGTAGCTTACAGCTGCCTAGATAGACGTGTATCGGCTCCGCAATTTCGGCATCAAGCGCCGACGGCCCGGCTGTGGACCGGATCCCTGCCCGGAGCTCACTCAGATGGATGAGGTAGGTACTGGAGGTAGCCTGGGGCTTAGTAACTCGTTAGTTAAGGTTCCAGCCTTACGATCATAACAACGCTGAAGGTGGGCAAACAGCCTCGAAAGATCTTCGATATCATGGTTGTTTAAGAAAAGTTCCAACACTACGGCTGAACCGATGAGCGGCATGATTATATCTGTTGTTTCCTCCCTCTCCATCCTCGCCTCCGTCGTCCTCTCATCCCCTGCTCGGCCTGCCACCGGCACCTTACCTCTTGTGATATGGCATGGCCTGGGAGACAGCTATGCAAATGACGGGATGAAAAGTATCGCGCGACTTGCAGAAACAACAAACCCAGGCACGCACGTCCACCTCATTCGATTCGGCGCGACTGGGACCGAGGACCGAGATGCCACATTTTTTGGCAACGTTACTGCCCAGGTCGACGAGGTTTGCCAGACGCTGGCATCGGATCCCGTAATAAGCAACGCGCCAGGTATAAATGCGCTTGGTTTCTCGCAAGGCGGTCAGTTCCTGAGAGCATACACCCAGCGTTGCAACAAACCTCCGGTCCACAACTTGGTCACGTTTGGCAGCCAGCATAATGGGATCGCGAGCTTTACAGCATGCAAGGATTCTGGTGACTGGCTATGCTGGAGTTTCAATGCCCTACTGCGATTCGGAACATGGTCTAGCATTGCTCAGTCTGGGCTGGTTCCAGCGCAGTATTTCAGAGATCCAGAGGAGCTGGAAAACTACCTGAAGTACAGCAATTTTCTCGCTGATATCAACAATGAGAGGGCAGTAAAGAATACGAAGTACAGGGAGAATCTGATGAAATTGAACAAGTTTGTGATGTACATGTTCAAGGATGACACTACTGTTATCCCGAAAGAGAGCGCTTTTTTCACAGAGGTTAACGCCACGTCAGGAGAACATACGAAGCTGCAAGATCGGCCAATGTATAAAGAGGACTGGCTTGGGCTGAAGGTATTGGATGAGCAGTCTCGCTTAGAGTTCCTAACGATACCTGGCCGCCATATGCAATTGAGTGAGGCTCTGTTGGTGCAGAGCTTCCACCGTTACTTTGGTCCTGTAGAGAAGTCAGTGGCAAAATATGCCGGAACCCCAGATTTCAGAGTCCAGGAATAGTTAATATAGCTTTCAGAACAAGTCTAATTAATAATCATCGTTGCGAATATATGGCTTTGTTATCAATCAGTTCATACAGATAGAATTCAACCAGACGAATCCTGCGGTCTCAAGCCTTTCGGCTTCGTTAAAGAAGTCAAAGATCTTTCTCGGCTTTTCGGCATCTTGACAAATTAGCCAAGGGGCGACGGTGCTGAACTGAATACGATGATAATTCTAACGGATACCATTGAGTCAGAGCATCAAACTAAGCAAATTCCTAAAAAATGCTATCATCAGCCAACACAGCATTTGAAAAATAAAAGCGACTACTATCGTCAAGGCAAAAAGAAAGGCAGCCTGAAATTATAAGTCAAGAACAACAAGAAACACTCTCATTATGCCGGATACAACTGTCACAACCCCAAAGACATGGGTTCGCCCCACTAGACACGGGGAGCAGAAAGAATTCCTGGTCTCCATGGACAAATCACTGCTTTCAATTACGATGATGAACGAAGAGTTCGAAAAAGACTATATATACTGGGCCAAATCTATGCCCGAGGAAGAACTACAGACGGCTATCGACTCCTCGCTTTGTTTCGGTTTATTCGAGCGAATCCACGATGCTACGGCAGATAGCGGGAATCATGAAGCATCCAAAATAGCGCTTCCAGAACAATCTTCCCCTCTGAAGCAGATCGGTTTCGCCCGCTTGGTCACAGACAATGTAACATTCTTCTACCTTTCCGATGTGTTCGTCATGCCCGAGTACCAAGGAAAAGGACTGGGTTCATTTTTAGTCCAGTGTATCAAGGAGGTGCTGGACGGCATGAAACACTTGCGACGATTCATTTTGATGACTGGTGACAAGAATACGGGAAAGTACTATGAGAGACTGATGGACGTTAAAGTGCTGGGCGAGATTGGGAATGCATATATCCTGGGCCGCAAGGGGCCGGGGAGCTGTGTATAGGCAACAGATGTACTCTGTATGTTGATGTCGGTTTGTTATGCATTGAATTGAAGTTGATAGAGAGCTAGGCAGTTATGCATCTCAATAATAGTGACTTAATCAATATTCGTGCAGAGATTTCGCGCGTATCCTCAAACGCTCCTAGCCGATACCCGTTCAAATTGCCACGGCAGTACAGAGTATCAGGCATATATGTCCAGTGCCATCTGCCACTGCTCCGTAAAAGCCCAAAAGACAACTGATAGATTCTTTGGCTTCAAGTGAATTCGCTGCGAGTTTTTCTTCGGTTGAAAAAGAGAATGAGGATAGGAGAATTACGTAAGTCAATCCATATTTGTCATGTGACGGATTTTATGGTCCGTGCGTCAGGGAAGGATCAACTATAATGCGCACCAATGGGAATGAGAGAATTTAGTTATGTCAGCGTCGGGTGTTACTAATACCTGACCTGCGCCAAAAGTAGAAAATGGCAACTTCAACTCTTCACAACGCTGAATTATGGCGTTGTTTTCAGCTACGATCAATTGCGATTAACTACTTTGACTTGCCGTCGAAGGACCCTAAGATTGGATGAATTTGTGATGAATTCCCCTAAGGAGCCATCATCCGCACTCAACTTGCCAATGAGAGGTTCCAGGGGGTGTAAATGACAAAAACGGGATATTGCAGGCTGGCTCCAATATCTCAGCCATTGCAAAATGCAACCAACCAAAGAGCGGTATATATCAAGGTATCTGAGTGATAGTAAAGGTCCGAGACAGCGGTAGATCTTGATATGTCTAAGTATGGCTATCTTAGTGACCTATGGAACGCTTGATATTCCCTAGGGGGTTTGGCCGTATGCAATTGCCACTGCACATGGAAGTTTCCGTCCGGGTAGCTGCTTAGTTCTAGTAGAGCCCTTTTTTCTGTATGTTTTGATTTCTTTCCTACACTTTCTCCCCTCCCACACAAAAATTCAAACAAAGTATTTCTCGCGAAGGACGCGAGCAGCTAAGCCCAACTCAAGCATCCTTCAATATTCTTAACGTCTGCCCTGCAATTTGATGGTCATGAAGCAGCATTACCCCCCTTCTACCTGCTCTAAGCTTGAGTACGTGACTAATCATATAGTGCTCCCGCCTCGCCTGCCAGGAAAGGAGGAAGTCTGCGAGGATGATGTCCGATGCGAGCTTCTAGAATTTCTTCAGACCGCGTCTATTACCCTCAAAGCAGATTCCGATACAGAGATCAGTACCGTTGGACGTTCTATTCTCAATGTTCTCGAGATTTGCAAAGCCACCAATCTGCGTGGAAAATTGGACAAATCCACGCTCCTGCATCAGTTCCAAACAATCCAGCCAAATATTCCTATAATTCTTCACGTGAAAGAGCAAAATGCTGGGCTACTTATATGGAAGAATGAACGGTAAGCTTTCGCTTCTCCTCCAATTGGTGGTTGTTCAGACTGTTTATATCCGATTCTGCTATTACAGGGATGGCGAGGAGACAGTCACCTTTGAAGCTTTTGAGGCGTCACCCGTGTCTGAAAAAGTACTCTCTGCGGAAGGCCCACTCCAATGGGATTTCCCAGGCGAAACTGTTGTTATTCCCAATACCATGTTCACCCAACCCTCATTCCAGGAGTCGTTGTCCAATTTCCTAGAAAGTGCGAGCACAGAATCAATAAAGAGATTCGCTGCCGGTGTTTTGAAAGGTGGCTCAGTCGCATTCGAGAACCGTGATACTACAGATCCTGCTTTAATCACGCAGATGCTAATGACTTTGCTGGAAGCAAATGGATCTCGAGCATTCCCTCCACTACTAAGGAAACGTGTCCGTGATGAAGTTTCGTGGGCTCCCGGAGGTGGCAAACCATGGAGGAGACTACCATTTTGGCTGGTTCTCAGAGTGGGAATTGAACGACATCTCTATATGCAATTTGGTGCCACGAAAGGACGAGCATACTATAAGTTCCTTCTTTGCCTCATGTTCTCGGCCATTCTAGGTTCTGGAACCGACTCACTCTCGCCAGACCGAATTTCACTGCTTACCGCCAAGCTAGCAAGACGTTTAGCAAAACTGGAGGTCGATCGTGAGAAAGCGCTCCATAACGACAGAGTGACATATAATCGATTGTTTGACAGATTTGAGCTTTTCTTCCAGACCTCTATCAGTAACGCTAGAAACCATGTCGCTGATATCTGGAATACATTCAAAAGAAGCATTCAACGCAAGATTCCACGGCTTCCACTCCATGCAGATGAAAATTCGCAATATCTTTCTCTAACAAATAGCCAGAAAGAGATTGAAAATGTGTTGTCGCAATACAGAATAGATCGCTCATGGACTTCAAATAACCCATCGGTAAAAGACTTCACTCCTAAACGTTCGAACGCTTTCAAAAAGTTTGCCAACAATTATAATTCCCTTTCAGAACGAGAGAGAGTATCTGATGAAGCCTTAAAATTTCCGGACAACTCCGCAGAAGAAACCTGCATTGAGCTGGCAGTCATGATCTGGAACTATTATAACGAGGCTAAACCGGCATATAACGGCAATCCTGAGCAGAAGAGCATCATGATATTACATATGATGGTACTATGGGTGGAACTTGATAAATTTGCCACCAAACTTTACCCTTTGCTGCTCGATTATCACCCTGGGATTTCATCGGGCCTTCTTGATGTGCTGCAGTTATCAAGCCTTAAAGATTCAATTCGTCTGAATGCTGTGCAGGAGTACATAGAGACCCGATGTACGCGGAGCCTGTCTCGAAGGACAATTTTTGATGATCCAACCGCAGGATGTTTTGCCGAAAGATATTTTGATTTATCAGAAGATTCCTTGAGGCTTCAAAACCTCCGCTCAAAGATTGAATCCCAAGCGCAAAATAATTATGACAGAAAAGTACAGGAGTGGCAACAAAAAAGTGAGATATTCGAGGCTCTGCAGAAGAAAATTGCACTATCATCCTGCACATATATTAACAATCGGCATGGAGGGGTAGACCATGACAAAAATTGTGAAAAGTGCGACAACCAACATCGTGCCAACCGCATGACTATCCAAATCCATGAACACCCGCTTCCAGAAAATCCAGTCCATGCTAAGGCGGTGCTGTTTGAGCTACAGTGTCCAGAGCCATTCAAGTCCTATCGTAACGCAACCTGGCTGCTATTTGGTATCGTGGCATGCCCTCACGAACAACCCCCAGCGTATCCAAGGTTATTGGTATCAGAGTATCGGGAGCTTAGTAAATTTGTTACTGGAAGCTCAGTGGGAATTGTGCTAGCATCGACCACAAAATCTTTGCTATCTACCCATTACAGAGGAGTTTACTTCCCAGTAAGGCTGGAAGACATATGCTTCGACAATAATCTAAGGGTTAGATACTATGACACCACCAATAACATCTTTCCTAACAGGCAAAGCCATGTTTCAAGCTTTTCCCACCATCTTCAGATGCCCAACCTGACGAACTCACCATTCTCATCCATAACACCTCCAGGCAGTTTGTCTGGCTCCTCGTCCTATGAGATTTTAGCCAGTCAGTCTTCCTGTCCGCCGGGACTGAATGCCCACGAATTCATGGCGTACAAGTCTCTGTTCTCTGGCGTGGTCAGACGTTGGCCTACAATCCTTATTGAACTTGGTTCCTCAAACTTGAACTTCAGCACTAAAGGCCCTTGTACGTTGATTTGTCAACTTGCAATACAGGCAGGGCCGAGAGATACGAATGATATCTTTCGAGTGGTACACAAGATCTTCCGTGATGAGACTTTCTGTAACCGACTAATCAAATTACTCGAAGAAAGACTAATTGGGATTGCATTAAACTGGCGCGAGACCGATTGCATGGAGATGTTGATCACGTTGATACTTCGGCTATGTGCCTTATCTCCACTGAGAATCCTTGACAAGGCAATCACCTTACTGAAAAAGATTCAAGAAACCCTTTGAAATGGATCCGGCTGTGCGTAAGGAAATTGTGCTGCTCGTGAGCCAGGCATGATTGAAAACTATTCCGACTTTGCTTTCACCGTTGCCTTATTACTGAGGAGAACATTTGCGGTCTACCCTGAGAATATTCCTGGATACACGGGAGACATGGCTGAAAATGACATCCGATGCTTTATAGAGGCTTCTATCTCACTTCAAGACAACGTTCCCCCTGACTTGAAATCGCTATCACATTTTCAGTGGCGTGCGCTTGTTCGAGATTTGAAAATGGTATACAGAATGCGTCCATTACTATTACAATCTCTCAAAAATCACCCTGGAAGTCTAGGTGCTGTATTGACAGATATTTGGGCACAAAACACACTTTTTCTGGGGCAAATGTCCAACCTTCAGCTTCTAGGCGGCGACGAATGGGCCCAACTCGTGATAAACCCGACGAATCAGACCAAAAGACAAGTTGTGCATTTTCATTTCCTTGAAGGACATTTACTTGTCGACGGCGAACCATTAGCAACACTCCCCGCAAACTACAGAAACGCCGTGATCCTCGACCGTCTGTTTGGAAACCAAAGGCTTCAGGTCTACCCTTCATCGCTCCATGGAATGTCATACGTCCTTCCATTTGAAGTTAAGAAGCAAAGAATCCATATTGGCTTCCGTGATGGTAAACCCTTTGTTCGAGCTGAGAGTAGGCGCACGCTTTACGAATTCCTCCCTTATGAAATATTCGGGGACAGGAGAAGCTTTGACCTCCCTGGCTCCTTGGTTGAAAATTGCATTCACTGGCTTGATCTAAATTCTGGGACTATCAAAATCAGGAGAAAACCCGATATATGGTACGATAAGGACAGTTACTGGGAAGTCGACTTCTACAAACGGAAAGCTCGTCGCCGCACAGTCACTCTAATTGATCCCCATAGCCAGTTATTCCGTCTTATTGCCAACGTGTTTGATGGATTTGAGCACCCCGGATACATCACCATATATCAGCCTGCATCGAAAAACTTATCCGTGGAGTTACGCCGCTTGGAACTCGACTTCATCGTTACTAAAAGCGGGCTACTTAGATGCAAGCAGCTAAATGCGTTAATCGACATGAATCAAGATGCAGGCACATGGTATGGGTTGAAAAGCAAGCTTGTGCTACGCGACGTGATTGATAATGAACAGCGCAGCATCATTGTCCCCATGGGCCCTCTGCAATGTACGAAAAACGGGATCCACGTTAGTATCTTTGCTGAAAACCTTGGAACTTATGGCCGGTTCTTCATAAATACATCCCTTGGAAGACTAGATTGCCCAGTCGAACCATGGACGTTATATGCCAAAGCTCAGTTTCATGCATATACCTCTTTTGTTTTACCGGATGAGCTGACGGGGCGTACTGGAACAGAAGAAGCGGTTCACTGTCTAAAGTCAGGCTACAGCCAGCCGTGGACTACGTTGAACCCCGGCCCGCTTGGGACTCTTCAAACTATTGCACTTCTGGCCCCAGGCAGGGTTTATTATCCTCCTGGTTCCAAGACTGTTCAGCACACAACATGGAATGAGAATCTAACACCATGGATTCAACACGAAATATTTTCATCTCTGGTTGAGAAGATTCTTGAAACAGAAAGAACGTTAAGGCAATTCGGTAACAAAGACATCGATCAACCGGAAGTTCGGCCTGCCAGTGATGATTTTTTGATGATTCGGGCATATAGGAGGGGGAATACCTACCAGCGGCCGAACGCTGGCTTTGACGATCTACCAGTTGTGAAAGATGAAATTTACAAACCGAGAGATCGATTCCAGGGAAGTCGAAGTCGTTCTAATGTTTTCGAAATAAGCAGTTTGGTGAAAAACTGGTCAACAAACACAGGGCCTCATGCTGATTTAATCCGAAGGATGGAATCCTGGCCTACAATTGGAGGTTATAGTACAGTTTTCGACAAGGTACTCCTCAGCGATATGCTTGACATTCAGTTTGACGAGTCATGGGGCTCCATCGTCAATTTTTGCCGTGATTCGGAGGAGAAAAATAAATACCATCTCATGATGACGATGGCTCTTATGTCGTTTTCCAACTCCGCCGACATGGAAATCATACGCACTTTGCTACTTTTCGCCACTATTCCAAGCCTAAAGTCCCTGACACCGCCAAATTGGATTCATTATAAACATTTTTGTTATAATCAACAACCTAGTGTGGTGTACCTGAGAAGACTGATTAATAATTGCTGTGCTCCATACGCTGGGGACGAGCGGGGATTTTTACCGCTTAACGTCAAGACTAGAAAGAGATTTGAAGCTGCTGAAAAAGAGCACGAGAAACGAGTTGAAGCGAATGCAATCGCATTTTCAGAGTATATCTTTGCTCAATGGCCTTGCCTTGAGCCAAGAATCCAGGGAATGCCCGATTTTCCGCTTTTAAATGTCCAGCTAGCCTTAAAGATCATTCTCCCTGATTGGTCTCGGCTATTCCAGAATTCAGAACTTTCTAACTATCTTGCCAAAGTTCAAGCCACTTTGGTTTCTGGTAACTTTGGAAAGTTTGAGCAATTTGACTGTTGTATAAAATCCACGAGTACTGAAATATTTCCCACCGGGTTTCGAGGACAGGATATCCCCACACTTACGGGTAATCTGCTACGCAAAGCTTGCACGCTTTATACCCATGAATCCCATCCTACAAAAAATGCCATTACTACCTACAAGGCCTCCCGGGAGGAGGGAATCAGACGTGTTTTTACCGGCTCTGACAATCCAACAAGTCTTCCATCACAAAGCTCAGGCTTTACACACATTCTCGATCTGGAGGAAATAATTGGGAAAATCAAAGATTCTCCCTCATTGGTTAGACAGCAATACGGGCATGACCTGATGACCAGCCTTGAGGCATTGAGAAGTGTAAAAAGCGCTAATGATATACCAATTGGTGAAGAGTTTGATGAATCCACAATTTATACAAATATTGGGTCAGCAACACAAAAGGTTGAATCCCATGCCGAACACCTCAGGTCGGCCCTCAATAAAAATGATTTGCGCTTCCGCTGGCTACATCCCGCAGGTCTATGGCCTTGCATGACAATGGTTAGCCTCCTTGAGCCCCTTCGTTCCACCTTCAAAGGAGAATTTGGAGCTGGGATGAAAGAAAGCCTTATCGCACTAGCAGTCGAAATTATTCACAGACAACGCTTTCTTAGAATTAAGGATGCATACTTGCGAAGAAAGTATAAGGTACTTGGAGAGGAAAAAAATTGTATTCCTCATTCCAACTGGGATCCTTCACTTCATCCAGATTGGCTGCTATTTCAAATTGATGCCGATATTTGTATCAGGCCTAACCAAGTTGAGGTTGCACATGCAACAATTGCTCCATCTTCGCACGCAAATTCTGTTTTGCAGATGAACATGGGTCAAGGTAAGAACTCCCGCGTCGGGATAGAACAGCTTCGGCTCTTAATTCTTGAGGAATAATTCTCCTGTAGCGAAAGCACGTAGCGTGGCAGGCTATTGGATTATTTACTGATAGTTTGGAATCTAGGAAAAACTTCTTGTATCATCCCTATGGTAGCTGCTGTTTTATCGGATACCACGAAACTCCTACGGGTAGTAGTACCTAAAGCATTGCTGCTTCAAACTTCACAGGTACTTCAGGGGAAACTCGGGGGGCTGGTAGGACGGGAAATAAGACATATACCATTCTCCCGCAGAACACCAACAAGTACAGATATGATCTATAGTTATCTCAAACTTCACAAAGATATCATGTCATCTGCCGGTGTTATTGTGGCTCTCCCGGAGCACATGATGTCCTTTCAACTTAGTGGTCTCCAGACATTGGTTGACAACAAGTTGCCCGAAGCAAGGCGAATGATCAAAATTCATGATTGGATGCAGACAGTTTGCCGTGATGTTTTGGACGAATGTGATTATACACTTGCTCCTCGGACACAACTCATTTACCCTAGCGGCACGCAGTGCACAGTTGATGGCCACCCTCATAGATGGCAAACTGCAGAGAAACTACTAGAACTCGTCTCGGGTCACATTTGGGGACTTTGGCAAAGATACCCTGGAAGTATCGAGGTGATTCAACGCCCTAAAGGCGGCTTCCCAATCGTTTACTTCCTACGCAAAGATGCAGAGGAAGCTTTGTTATCCTATTTAGTTAGGGACATCATCGACGGTCGAACTTCTGTAATCCCCGTCCAAGGTTGTTGCCGTTCCGAAATTATGGACATCAAAACCTTCATTTCAGAAGTGTCGATATCCCCTAAGACTGTTAAGCGAGTATCATCTTTATTCCCTGATAACTCAGCTGCAAGACAAAATATCTATCTGTTGCGTGGGCTTCTAGTTCATCGCATATTACTATTAACCCTCAAGAAGCGTTGGAATGTTCAGTACGGCCTTCACCCCTTGCGAGATCCTATCGCAGTCCCGTTTATTGCAAAGGGTGTTCCATCTGAACAAGCTGAATGGGGACATCCTGACGTCGCTATACTCTTTACTTGTTTGGCATTCTATCTTAGTGGCTTGGAGCTTTCGCAAATGAGGCAGTGCCTTGATGATCTAATGAAATCTAGTGACCCGTCGACCGTATATGAACAATGGATTACCAATTCGGAGACACTCCCTAAAATTTTTCAAGATTGGAACTCAATAAACACGGAGGATGAATCCCAAGTCTATCAACTTTGGGTCCACCTTCGCTACCAAATGCCCGTCATCAACTATTTCCTAAACCAGTTTGTGTTTCCAAAACATGCAAAGCAATTCAAAGTGAAACTGCAGGCTTCAGGATGGGATATTCCATTGTCATCACCTCACGCAAATCTTGGAACAATTACAACAGGGTTTAGTGGGACGAATGACAACCGTACCATTCTTCCATTGACAATCAAACAACAAGACCTTAGCTCACTAGCACACACAAATGCTGAAGTCCTAACTTTTGTTCTTCGGGCCCGTAACTACGTTGTTGCTAAATATGCTGAGGGGAAGCGTTTGACAGAAAAGGGGCTCCTCGCTCTTTTGAAGCGTATGGAGATACGCATATTGATTGATGCAGGTGCCCAAATACTGGAGATGGATAATTTGAGCCTAGCAAAAGAGTGGCTAAAAGTGGACCCTAGCGCCCCGGCAGCGATGTATTTCAACTCTGAGAACAAGCCTTATATTATATATCGCAACGGCTATCGGATTCCTCTTCTAGCTTCACCTTATGCAGAGAACCTGGCGGACTGCCTTGTGTATCTTGATGAGGCCCATACCCGAGGAACAGATCTAAAGATTCCAGCAGGTGCCGTTGGGGCCCTTACACTGGGACTAGGGCAAACGAAAGACCACACAGTACAAGGTAAGCTTCATTCGAGTTCCCTGCATAAGAAAGAGAGGTGATCTAACTATACGTAGCTGCCATGAGGCTAAGACAGCTTGGTACTACACAGTCGGTTACATTTTTCGCTCCCCCTGAGGTTCATCACAGCATACTCGATTCTCGGAATCTCCCAGCCTCTGCTTCTGTGACAGCTGCTGACGTTATCTACTGGCTTTTGATCCAAACCTGCATTGGAATCGAGCAAATACAGCCCTTATACTTCTCACAGGGGATGGATTTCTGCCGTCGGAGGCAAGCTGCTGTGGATACCCCTAAATATTTGACCGACCAGACCCAACGGCAGCAATATTGCAAAGCTCTCCATCAAGAGGAAATGCAAACTTTGCAAGAGCTTTTCAGGCCAATTGCAAAGGTGAAGTCAAAGGCTGCCGTCGCTTCCTATGCCCCTGATATTGCAACACATGTCAAGGTCCTTGAGCACCGAAAGAAAGGATTTCAGGATTTTGGAGATGCTGTTCACAGCTCCGCCCTACAGGAAGTAGAACAAGAACGGGAGGTTGCATATGAAGTTGAAGCCATTCGAGAAGTTCAAAAAGCCCCGCGTTTCAAGGCACTAAACTTCCCCGGCCTTCACGAAGATATTGAATTATTTTGTCGTACTGGGACACTGACAAGTTATTCCTCAGCGTTCCAGCAAGCGTTTACTGCTTTGAGAAACACCGGAATCGGTCAGAAATATGGTATAAACTCATGCGCTACTTCGTCAAAGTTGTTTCTCTCCAGAGAATTTTTCAAGACCGTGCGGTTACCTGTTGGCGAGTATAACGATGGCTACATAGTAAGTAGCCTCTGATTCAACCTCATAGGGTAATAAGCCTTGGTCCGCTAGACGTAGCTGTTAACTTTCTCTTCAGCGTCAAATGAATTGGATATTATGGAATCCCACCACAGAAGCTGCCCTTGTCATCATTCCTGAAGAAGCAGAGCTACTGATTCCACTTCACCAAAACGCAAAACACCTTCACACTCGGCTATTGACCTACGCTGCTCCTGTAACCCGTGGAATGCTACACTTTAGCAATTTGGATTTTTACTCCATGCCACCATTGCCTGAAAATTGGAAACCACCCTCCTGGCTTACCATTGAACTTGGGATCTTAGCTGGTCGGGTATACTTTGAGTATTCCGAGTACGAGCCTATCTGCCACTATTTTGGGCTTACAAGCTCACCGGTCGAAACTGTTCCAAGCTATGAGGAAAACGACATGGCATCCAAGGTACCAACTCAAGACATGGATGGAGAGAATGTTATCCAGACCAACAATCCTACCTTTACTCCCAAACCACTGTCTTTCCTCCAGGAGTGGCTAGCTCTGAGGCGAAAGGGCCAGGATTTTAGCAACTCGCCAATGGGATATATATGCCAGGGCAAAACACTAAATGAAAGGAGTCCTTTTTTCTCTTCAGACAGAGATATTCAAGTGAATGTTCCAAAGCTCAAAGCTACGGATCACAGCTCTGATGATGGTAATGTCGAAAGTCCTGAAGCGAGCGACTACGAACCAGAATATACTGGCGATCAAAGGCGAGAATCGACCGGGAAACGGGAAATATTTATGGATGACAGCAGTGAAAGCGACTACCAAAACCGCATTGAGTGAGGTTGACAATTAATGGGCACTGAACGAATTCTAAAGAATAGCGGTCACTGGCTGAGAAGGATTAAAAAAAAAAAAAGGAAAAATTAAAAAGTAAAAGAGAAGAGAAGAAAAAAGACTTCGTAGATAGCATAGATGTACGAATACCAGAATATCAGTGCCAACAAGGCTTCTTTACAATCAAATTGGTTGTCATAAAAATCATATTCAATTAACTACTGCTAGAAACTAGCATTTGACCAAGGAGCCAGAACTAAGTTAGTTAATTAAATAGTTAGCAGTGACCACGGTGAAGCCAATTTCTCAACAACAACCAATCTCACGGCTTACAGCTGTCAGATGGGAATATTCAATCGTTCTATACAGAAAAGATACATGGCTCAGTCTGGGACAGAACTATTCTCAACATCTTGGACCTTGCATCGGCTTTCGCCTCTGTATCATGGCCAGGACAGTAAAACCTCGCTCCTGGAGGCGCGAGATTGTATCCGCGCCTACGCCAATCGGCTTCGCGATATTCTCACTGGAAATGTGCTAGGCGGAATTGTGCAGACTTCAACGCTGTCTCCTAATATAGGTGGGCTCGATGATATCCTTGCTAGGGCTGGTGCGCTCAAGGAATGCAAGTGGGCGAATATCCCGACCTGGAGTTACTGGAATGAAGAGCATTCCATACTGGAAGACCCAGACCAGGAGACGTCCTTGACGCTTACTCCAGATCAATCCGCTGGAATTCTCATAAGCCTACAATATGATAACGCAACCTACAAGGCTGCCCTTCTGGCCGGTCCGGATGGGTATCGCCATGAGGGAGATGAGAGGCCGCCAGAGGGCACCACATTCCTACCGTTGCTGGTGACTCGAATGCCCAACGCGCTGAGACAATCTCTACTTTCCTTTTTATCCGAGACCTTTGATACTCGAATTTCTGTTCTACGACTCCCGTCAAGCTTCTTATGTAGCGCTTTTGAGAGATATCTGGCTACGCTCAACCGGACTGCCAGTCGAACGAAGAAACACGCGGCGTACCAGACAGCGGCATCAAAAGTGGAATCACGCGCATTCATAGAGTCAATCATGAAGGAAGTGCAACTGACTCTCTCATTTCCACCACCGATTTCTACGGATCTTATGTCACTGAATATACATATTCCGCGAGATTCCCTCAGCGCTTTCTATAAACATGGCCTTGGAAGTTTTGAAGTTGAAAGTAATACGAAGAGCATCGAGAGGGATGTTCCTTCAGCGCCGTTTCTAAAGGCTCTGTCGGAATACTTCGATCATAATCTTGCTATGAAGTTGGATCTAAGAGATTTTACGGGACGAGATAGCTCATCCACTGGAGACTCCAAAGGCCAAAATATCAGGTTAACGAAGGTCTCCTGCGGCGCGTTCGTGCTTGGTTCAGAGGGCAGAATCAAATTTCTTGCTAATCCGGGACGCACTATCCTCCTGAATGACTCTGACGAGGAAGAAGGCGATGGTATTGATGTTGAAGAAAGGGAGAAGCGGTTGGTATGGAAAGCAAATGAAGAATTATTGCGTGTGTTAATTGCAAGGGCCACGGGACAGTGGAAGGCTGATAATGATCGTTGACCTCAGCGGATGTACAATACTCTCGAAATGAAATTTATTGTCAAATGACATTGCGGAGAATAGGGTATATTCTCTAAAACTATCTGTAGAAAAGAATCAAGTCAAGACAAACACGTTATATATAGTCAACGCTCAACACGGGGTATACATAAACTATGACTCTTCTTTGTAGGCAAACCCATGAAAACATGTAACAACCATCACTCGTAGTTAATATACTCTGTCTCCGCCAGCTGGAGGGCGTGTTCGACAGTAGATACGAAATGGGATATGCCACCACACGTATCAATTATGCCACTCTTCTCCATCATTTGGAACACTTCACTCCCAGGAAGCGGAATGCGGCAGAAAAACACCCGCACACCATGAGAGACGTATTCTTCAACTATTTCACTGAGCACCTGCACGCCTGACCCGTCGATGCTCGTCACGCCGTGAATATCAAAGATGATGTTCTTGTTGTGCTCTGGAGGTCTAACACGAGGCAGAGCAGGGTGTGCCGCGTTCGTGCCGTAGAACTCCAGCCGGCGTAGTCTGTTCTTTAGATCGCCGGTATTGGCAAAGGTAAGTGGTTCGGGGATTTTCACGATTAGCGAGCCGGCAACGTACTCGACACGCTCAGGATGAACTTCAGCGTTCTCAAAGCGATCTCTGGTTCCGTGCACTTTGCCCAAGATTTGAATACGTGGCTTGGTGGCGTGGCGGACTATTTGGAGGAGAGAGAGACCCAGCCCAAGGGCGATACCAAGGTATAGGGAATAAAAGAAGGTAGAGAAGAAGATGAGTAGCATCAAAAAGAGTTCCGACCAACCACGGATTCTAATAAAAAAGCGGATGTCTTCAGGGCATTCTTCTATGAGTGAAAAGGAAACGACCGAAATCAAGGCAGAAAGAACCGCCATCTAGCTAGGAGGTTAGTACACCGTCGATAGGCAAGGCGAGCATAAATGACATACCGGGAGATAATAAAAGTATGGAAGCAGCCAGATCACGGATGCTAAAGTAATCAGGGCAACGAATATTCCGGCCATGGGTGTTTTGGCACCGGTCAAGGCACTCAGCTTGCTTCGACCATATCCACCAAATGCGGGAAGACCCAGAAAGCACCCACCAATCATATTGGCGACACCCAACGCGACGAGTTCACGATTTGGGCTGTAGGTCATGTCTTCGATCCCACCCTTACTTGCAGATCTGATGCCCTTTGCGGCGACGGAGGACTCGAAAAATCCCAGAAGAGAGATGATAAATGAGGTGCTCATGGCATTGCGTATATGCTCTAGCTTGTCTGTCTGAAAAGGCCACTCGAACTTGAACAAGTTGCTGGTGCCCTTGATGTTTCCAAGTATAACAAGCCCCTTTTTATCCCACTCCAGTGCCCAGGTTAAGATTGCAGACAGAACAACGACTATGAACTGGTCCGGAAAAAAGACCACTCCCGGATACCGCGGTTGCAGGTGCTTCTTCAGAATCCTGGCAAACAAGTCAGTAATTATTTGTATGTATAGATAATCACTAAGAATAACTAACCTGAAGACCATGATGATGGCAATGGTGCTGAATGAAACAGCACAGGTAAGACCATGGCTGTAATGTACATTCTGGATCAAGAACATCAACTTCTCCGCGGAACTGCCGTATGTACCAAGCAGGACCTCTCTGGCTCTGTCACTCAGCCCCATCTCAGGCACGAGTTGGTCAACCATGATCATGAAGCCGATAGCACTGATAAAGCCCCTGAGGAATGGACGGCTGAGGACATTATCAACAAATCCCAGGCGTGTGATTCCTCCAATTAGGGTCATGGCACCAGCCATGCCCACGACAATTCCAGAAATCGCAGCATTACCACCAGGATCGTCGTCGATGCCTTTTCCGTCCTCGACTGTACTTCGAACGACGGCGCCTACCATGAGAGAACCGGCTGCCTCGGGCCCCACGATCAAGAGCGGGCTACTACCGAAGATGGAGTATATGAACGGATGGAAAATAAACGAGTATAGGCCATTGATGGCGGGTATATGGGCAACATTGGATGCCAGCGAGAGGCACATGGGAACGTAGACGGAGCAGACCGTCAAGGCCGAGATGAAGTCACCGCGGAGGTAAGACCAGTGGTACTGCGTTATCCAGTTGAAGAATGGCACATAGTATGCGAGGTACCTATACAGCAAATTGATACGTTAGCTCCTTGTTCAAAATCACCATCTATCTGCCCCATTACTGGTATAAGGAAGACCATACATAGCCCTTTGGTTTTTTAGGCCATGGGCCTCCGCTAGCTGTTTTGTGACGGATTTACCGCCACTGGGAGCGGAAGAGATGCCATCTCTGCCCTGGAGGTATCCTGCTTCTGAAATCTGGCTGCTCTCCCCGTAGCTCTGAATAGATGCCGGGGTGAAAGTGCCATGGGTGTGATTGCGAGCATCACCACCACCAGGCTGCTGGCTGTCGAGAAGCCTGGAGCTGGCACTGACATCGCTGTTCTCAGGCAGGTTATTCATCGTGACGGCCTGCGGTTGCAGCGATTTTTTTTGCTATCCTTCCAGCTTATGAACGGGGCAAGGCTAGGGTGATATATAACTAGGAATCTAGTTCGGGCGTTAACTGGCTGGGCAGGGCTGGCGGACAAGCGGACATCCTTGTCTCAACCTTTGCTGTCCCTCTTATATAAGAGTAAGCGCATACGCAGACATCAGCGCGCGCCATCCACATCCGCCTCCACCCTCTAGTTGCTGGGATGCAGCCAAGTCCTCGTCCATTTGTCGCTGCGCGAGCTGTTGAGCGGCGTTTGGCATCCCTGGAGTCGCTCAATTTCCTCAAATTCTTACTGGTCGGGGTTCGCTGACTAAGGCGGCGTCGCTTCTTTAAGCGAGCCTCGCCGTCGCCGTTAAAGCGGCTATGGAAGTTTCCCGTTTAGGCCAGCAAGCGACAGTGAGGCTGAGTCTGTTCCAACAGGCGCAGATCGATATTAAGTCAGTATGAAGATGGCTTTAGAACCATGTATATTGGCATCAGCATGCTTGTTCAAGTGTGCTGGTAGACATAGCCCACCCCGCTAGTTCGTGCAAAGTTTATGATTAAACCGGATAGATCTTGTATTTTCTACTTTCACCAACCAAGATGCATCCAAGTAGCGGCCTTCGCGGCACAACAGAATAAGAGCAGAAACTACAGAGTAACCAAAGGCAGCTTTCAAATCGACATTTTTCCTTAAAACACGCGCGGACCTGCCAAAAGCTGTGCTTATATAATACTATCACGTGACTGTCCCACTATCCGCCAAACAAACTGAAAACGATTTTGCGATTTGCAAGGATCGAAGACGCTGAACGAAGACAAGCAGACGACAAGCCGCCGCAGAACAGACTGATCAATCGCCTTTGACGCCCTGCCTTCACTCGGGAATAGCTCATCTTCACCAGCGGGCTCCCTTTTCAGCTTTTCCCTCCGCCGCGAGGACCGTCAACTCCAAGCCAATCTTAACTTAAGCTCACAATCACCTTCTTTTAGCCCTCTCTGACGCACAAGTTCGACCTGCGCACCAGCGCCCCCCGCCAACATGTCGCTCACCAACTGTCGCTTCTACGAGGAGAAGTTTCCGGAGATTGATAGCTTTGTCATGGTCACCGTCAAGCAGGTGAATAGAATCCCCACGTTTTTGATGCTCGCGGAGAGGGAGGGAGGAAATTTGACGATGATGCTAATAGTGGCTTATCACTGATTAGATTGCGGAGATGGGTGCATATGTCAAGCTGCTCGAGTACGACAACATCGATGGCATGATCCTACTCTCCGAGCTGTCGAGGCGACGTATCAGAAGTATACAAAAGCTTATCCGAGTCGGACGTAACGAGGTCGTCGTTGTTCTGCGAGTAGACAAGGAGAAAGGTGGGTGGTTGTGTGTGATGGGTCATACCAGTTTTGATACTCGTGCTGATAGGGGGAAACCCTTTGCTTTTCTTTTCAGGTTATATCGATCTTTCGAAACGTCGAGTGTCACCTGAGGATGTCGGAAAGTGTGAGGAACGATATAACAAGAGCAAGTCGGTACACTCTATCATGCGTCACGTTGCCGAGAAGACAAAGACCCCAATCGAAGAGCTTTACCAGCAAATTGGATGGCCCCTGAATAAGAAATACGGACATGCCAACGATGCCTTCAAGCTGTCTATCACGTAAGCCAATACTCTTCTCCCTAACATGGCCGTACTCGAGAATTTGCAGGCCTCCTTGCTCTAACACTATGGAATGTATAGTAACCCTGCCGTATGGGACGACGTTACCTTCCCGAGCGCCGTGGTCAAGGACGAACTCATCTCCCACATCAACAAGAGACTTACCCCTCCACCAACTAAAGTCCGTGCCGACATCGAAGTGACTTGCTTTGGATACGATGGCATTGACGCCGTGAAGGACGCCCTCCGTGCTGCTGAGGCTGTCAGCCCACAGGTAAAGGTCAAGCTCGTGGCGCCCCCGCTATACGTCCTGACGAACCACTGCCTAGACAAGACTCAGGGAGTCAAGCTGCTAGAGGAGGCGATTGAGAAGGTACAGGAGAAGATAAAGTCCAGCGGAGGTTCCTGCGTCATCCAGATGGCACCCAAGGCTGTCACAGAGCAAGATGATGCCGACCTGCAAGCTCTCATGGAGAAGAGGGAGCGCGAGAACCAAGAAGTCAGCGGAGACGAGAGTTACAGCGAGAGTGACGAGGGCGTTGTCGAGTAAAAAACAAACCCAAAATTGTACAGTCTTCCAAGCCGTCTTGCCAGCCTCTTTTCTCTCCCCCCCCCCCCAAATGCCTTCTTCTCTTTTCTTTTTCTTATGTCTGGATTACCAGTCTGCCGCTTTAGAATATGGACCGTGGGATATAAAAAGCAACAATTTGGGCAAAGCATGAATGCGCTGCCTGGCTTTCAACCAGAGCATGTCAAGAAAGCAAACGAGCATGAAATGAACACCTACTTCAGCATTTACCACGAAGACTCCTCCGCAACGAGCTGATGACTGGCCTTTGTCTTTGATAACTAGGGGAGAGAAGTACGAAGGCAGCTCTTGGCCGGCACCCGTAGAGACCTCCCTCACGCCAATCGTATTGCCCTTTGCCGGCACCGCTGGGGCCAGCAAGGCCTGTTCGTTCAAACCGCAGCACCCTCCATGCGCCATCGCCTTCTTCTCCATTATTGTCATCCCGGTGTACGGTGGCGACGTCACTGGCGCATCGAGCTAGCTAGCTATGTAGCCTAGTCACTTATTTCTAACTAAAACATGGACCAGCCCCCTCACGGGCCAAAAACACCAAGCAAGCCGGGGGGTTTAGAGTGAGAGGGAGAGGGAGATCTGCCTATTTAAACGACCAGCCGTCCTCCATTCAAACCCTCAACCCTCTCTTCATCTTTCATTTGCTAGAGTGTCTGCTCCCTGTTCTCTAGCCGGCCTTTCAAGATGGTTCAATGGGGCCAGCTGTTCAGTGGCGAGCCTCGTCGAGGCCGGTACCAGCACCTGCAAGAAACCAGCCGATGTATGTCACTTCTCGCCCGAGCAGACAGTCAATTGAGTCCCGGAGCACAGTCGCTAACACCTTCTGATCGATGATATAGTACTTCCTCGTACTCGCGACCAGATTATCACGCCCGCTCTGCCAGCGAAGGAGGTGACAAAGGTAGCTCTGCGGCTTAAGCATCTAGTCGAGCAGGTCGTCTGCTGCGAGCTGGAGGAGGGTCTCGTTACAAAGGCCAACAGCACTGTTATCACCAAGGAGGTTATCCAGACTGCCAAAGAGGCCGGCGGAGAGCAGTACCGCGCCTGTGTCGTCTTCTGTCTGCTCGTCTGCGTGCGATGGTTCAAGATCCAGGCACTGGTCGAGCTCTGGGACTCTGATCTCCACGACCTGCGCGCTGTTGCTTGCGAGATCCTTGCCAAACGAGTGTATGCCGCCCCTCCAATTTTATTGCCGTAGATGGAAAACATATATCTAACAATCCCGGTAGGATTGAGTCAGAGGACGACCAGGACTACCTCATGCTCGAGGTGCTGCTCAAGCGGTACTCGATTCTGCGAGATGGGGAGCCAACTTCGCCTGCAAACGTTATTGAGCGTGCTGTCGATCTCCATGCATTGAGTGTGATCGGGTCGGCTGGGTACCAGAAGTGCATCAGGTACCTGTGGCAGGGCTGGTTGTGCCAGGACGACCAGGATCCCACCAACTTCATCGAGTACAGGGAGAGAAACAATCCTTCCTACTGGTCCCATTTCAACCCGGACAGACTCAGGGCACCAGTCTACCAGAATGCCGTCCAAGTCTTCTTCTCCATCCTCTACCTTGTTCTCTTCACCATTGTGATCAACACGGTCAATCCAACCGGTGACCTGGACGTGGCAGAATGCATCCTCTATGGCATGACTCTAGGCTTCATTCTCGACGAAGTCACCAAGTTCTGGAAGGTCGGCCGTTTCTACTTCGGATTCTGGAACGCCTTCAATTCAACTCTTTACTGTCTGCTCCTGGTCTCCTTCGTCTTCCGAATAGTCGCCTTGACCCATTCAAAGGATGTCGACAACGAAACCCGTAACTACTACAACCAGCTGAGCTACAACTTCCTTGCCTTTTCGGCTCCGATGTTCTGGGGTAGACTGCTCCTATACCTTGATACCTACCGCTTCTTCGGTGCGATGCTCGTGGTACTGAAGGTCATGATGAAGGAGAGTTTGATCTTCTTCGCCCTCTTGGCCGTTGTCATCATTGGTTTCTTGCAGGGATTTGTTGGAATGGATCAGGCAGATCCTGATAATAACATGACTGCTGTTGTGCTCCTTCAGGGAATGGCCAATACGGTCTTGCAGAATCCTTCATTCTCTGAGTTCCAGACTTTTGCTCCGCCTTTCGGTATCCTGCTTTACTACCTGTTCACTTTCGTGGTGATGGTTGGTGAGTACTATTATTTCCTTTTCTAACCAATATAGTTATCCTGCTAACCTCTGTATAAAGTTCTGCTTAATATCTTGATTGCTCTGTATAACAGTGCCTATGAGGACATTACTGGTAACGCAATCAATGAATACATGGGTCTCTTTGCCCATCGAACCCTTCAATATGTTCGAGCTCCCGATGAAAATGTTTTTATTGCCCGTATGTAGCCACCCTCATAACTCCAGACTATTTTTTCTAATCTTTAACCTAACTAACCAAGCTTCTAGCACTGAACTTGATTGAAATTTTCTGTCTTATCATTCCTTTCGAATGGTGGATGCCTTCTGACCGCTATGACAAACTCAACAACTACGTCATGGGCATCATATACTCTCCTCTCCTCTTAGTTACTGCATTGCTTGAATCAGCCAATGCTCAACGGATCAGACTCAACCGTCGTCTAGGTGAAGAAGACGACGACACCCAAGAAGAATGGGAAAATGCCGCTGAGTCCGCAGGGTTTGACTTCAAGAGAATTGACGACAATCCTGACACTGGCGCCTGGGATAAGGTTGTTACTAAAACTAAGCCTAATGTTGAGGTCGACCAATGTGTCTTGGAAGTTAGGGAATTAAAGGAACAAGTCAGACAACTCACTCAGTTGGTTAATACCTTGATGGAAAGGCAGGGCATATCTGCTGCACCGGCGAATGGAGAAGGTCAGGCCAGTCAGGAGACGAACGGGAACGCGTAAACAAGGCTGTTATTATTCCCACTTTTCATGTCTTTTTCCCATCGTTTAATTATCCAGTTTATGCGTCGTATACGAGTCTTTTTTTTTTTTTTTTTATCTCCTCAATCTATTTTATAGTCCCCGATCTAGTATCTATAGGGAACCCCGGTAGAGAAGATGAAGGTGCCCTTACAGTCCCCAGCTCGTAGGCCTTCTTTAGCATGCTACTTGAAATCTAAAAGAGTCGTAAATTTGACAAATTATAATGAAGACGCTTGCTATTATGAACAGTAAAGGTCTAGCTAACAGTAACTAGCAAAGCGAAAATTAGATGTGCATGCAAATATGTAGGTAGTAGATAAATAATATTGCCAGGAACTTGGGTAAGATTTGAATCATCAGGGTCATTAATAATACTCTCAGGAGAAAAGAGAGAAACAAAAGCGAACGCCAGCAACCACCCTTGAAAATGAGCAACGCTTTAAGGAAGAACAAGAAATTGCAATACCAGTGTCAGTCACCGAGCTAAATATTGGAAAAGAGAACTTGTAAGGATAACGAATGCAATGATTCAATCATTACTGGCCTGAATCGCCAGTAAACAGCCCTTCAAAGTCTAACTGACTGATCATACCATTGACATGATCTATTTCTTTATTCAAATCCGCAACATTTTGAGCAAGGCTGCTTGCCTCGTCAAATTTACGCCGTTTGTTGGCGTCGGCAATCATTTCTGAGACGAAAAACCTCTGTTCTTCAAGAACAATGAGCCGATCACGGAGTTCTTTCTCTTCCGCTTCAAGCGCTGAGAGTGCACTACTGTTATTACTAGCTAGGCTAGTGGTGCTGCCACCCTGGTCGGGATTGCCGTACTTAATGGATGCAAGGGAACGGGGCTGGGCATTACCCCCGTTCATGCGCCTGCCATCTGAGGATGACGAATCGAAACTGAGATTCCTGCCGTATGGAGTGGCATGTTTCAGTATCTTGGGAAGAGTTTTGAGTGGAAGCATATGTAGGTGGAGGAAGCTTGTGGCTTGATGGTATATTGCTTGTTGTAGTTTTGCTTGTGTTGGTGACTGTGTTGGGTGGTCACGAATGCGCCTTGCGGCTACATCGTATTGGGCAAAAGAGTCAATTAACCGTTTACGGACTTTAGACGCCTCGGTTAGTTGAGCCGGTTCTGGAGGGTTATCGGGGTCTCTAGTTGTATATATAGTTAGAAAAGAGCCATGGGAATTGACGAGATGAGGGGAAACGAACTGAAGAGCTGCTAGAATCTTGTGAAATCTCGGCAATAACAGTCTAATCCCCCGTTCGAACTGAACAAGATTTTTATAAGCGCGAACATCCGGTGGTTCTCTGGCGATATCTTCCATGAAATCTCGTTTACTAAATATGGTGGTTTTGCAATCTTTGCATAATCGCACGTCGAGATTAATTTTATCTGGAGCCGGCTTTTCTGATAATCGAGGTTGGGCTTTTGTGGTCAGTATGCACCAAATAAGAGCAAATAATATAGTCAAACATACATTTGGTCACATCAAGGCTTATCAAGGAAGAACATTCAGTTGCCGGATCGCCACAAACAACCCTACCGCATGTTCTGCAATGATGTCTTCGGAAGATGTACGCAGAGAACTCCTGCTGACAAAAAGGGCATATGGAAACTTCCACATCATCTTGCCAACTGACGACAGACTGTTTGAGTGCTTTCCTCTGGTCTGTTTGCCAACCAATAGCCCATCTTTTAGACTGTACTTGCTCTAGAGGTAGCCCAGCAAGAAGTTGAGTTAGACGTGTCAATCTCTTTTCCAGCCGAGATATTTCTAGAAAAGCTTTGTCAACTGTAGGTTTTCTAAGGGCTTTGAACATATCCGTGTGGTCACGTTCCGCTCCTAAACAGATTTTAGCACTGGGGAAGTGTAAACCAGGCAGGGGTCTGATGTTTACCGGTAAAATCATTATAACCCTCTCGCGACTTGTAGCAGGTTTCACAGACGCGGCACCAAAACCCCCGTACTGGTTCGTGCTGAGCAGACCTCGAAAGCTTCATTTGATACATGGTGTGATCCTCGCAGAATAGACGGCCACATTTTCTGCAGTTGATACAGCCATTTGTTGCGGTAAGCCTTTTCTCGCACATGGGGTCCAGGCAAACATCATTAAGCGACCGTTGCTGCCAGTGAGACTTCGTTATTAGATCGTCAGGGTCGATAGGTTTAGCGGCCTCCGAAACTGAGTTCTCAGCGGTGGGTCGTGTTGACGGTGGTAAAAGTTGAGTGTTTTGGTTAGATTCAAAGACTTCCAGGCCTTTCAGCTTCTGGTTGAGTACAGCAAGTGGTTGAAATCGTTTGGCCTTTTCGACCTGTGTCTGGAACCAGTCCTTCACTTCCACTTGTTGCTCATCTTCGAGATTCCGATGTTCGTCGTCGAGATGTCTAGGACGAAGGAGTGAGTTTCGTGTGTTGGAGTAACAGGTAAGTCGTGCGCAATTACCTATTCAGCTGTAAGAGTGTCACCTATTAGAGCATCGAGTATCAGTACCCAGGCAATCCAGGAGACATAAAAGGAGACATAGGGTATCTTACCATCCCTTCGTTGCAGATAGGGCAAACCAGCGCCCCAGTGCTGCGGGAAGCCTTGGCTATGGACGAATCTCCATTTTTAAGAAAGACCCTCGAGGATAGATCCTGTGTATCAGACGATACCTGCGAGTTAGAGGCCTGGGAAACCAAAGAGGCACTGCTAGCGGACGGCGATATCGCATTCGATGAGCTATTCTTGGGCAGTGGTTTTGGCGGAGCAGGATTTATCGACCGTCCACTACCTAGAACTCTGCCCCCGCCTATAGATCGGTTAGGCATGGTCTGCGGAGGGTTGTAGAGAGCAACACTTTGCCCTCACGCATGCTGGTGCGGCTGTATCGAACGGCTTGACGGTGAGCAGGCACTTATGATGCTGCTTCGCCCTTCGTTCACAAAAAGTCAAAATCGTTCTTTGCCCCATTGTCTCGACTTATGTAATCAGGATTATCGGCCCGTTTGACTCGGGATGCTGAGATAAGCAGCTTTCGGTTTTCCCATTGGCTTCCAATAATCCGAAAACCTAACTTTATTTCAGCTCACCAGCCTCATTATGTAATCAATGATGAAGCCACGAAAAGTCCAAGTTGCGTTTTTGTCATTGAAAAGGAGCTGCTCTTCTACCATCTTCGGCCTCGCAAACCACCTCCATACACTTAACATCCGGCGCCCTTATGATACTGATGTGGACGATATAGACGATCTCTCTTGACATTTCTTTGTCTGCTGCCCCCCGGCCATTAATAGACATTTTAATGTAATTTACTGGTTCCGCAGAGACACATGTCAGCTCGAGTCCACCAATATGTGAGTTCAACTCCCGGGGAAAAAAATGCAGCATGTTGGCTAACTAACTGTCTGACTTCACAGGTCTAAACTTATAGATAATCCGCAGATTCAATCTGCGGCTCTCCGTAACCCCTTGCCGGTCCAATTCCGCATCTACGTTTGGCCATTTACGATATTATGGCCGGTTTTCCTTGCCTTCTACCTTTCTCCAGAACGATATGAGACATATATTCAGGGCCCTGAATGGGCTGCTTTATGGACTGGATCTATCGCTACCCTACAAGCTTTGCTATGGTTAATGACGAAGTGGAACATCAACATTGACGCGCTCTTCACCACGATACCTGCCAAATCTGTTACCGAGGCACAGCTCATCAAAGTCATACCGGCCGCAAACGCAGGATCTGCAGAAATTTGCAAGCTTGTAAAGGACAATATTGGAGGAACCGAAGTTGTCTCATTTTTGTTCCAAAAGAGACGCTTCCGTTACAATCTGGAAAAGGGGTGTTTTACCCCCTTACAGTATGTTCTTGATACTGAGCCAAAGCCAACGTTGGGATACTTCCAGGAATCTCGCGGTCTTACTTCGCTTGCCAAAGTTGATGACGTTCAACAGCATTATGGAGATAACACCTTTGACATTCCAGTGCCCACCTTTGTAGAGCTCTTTAAGGAACATGCGGTTGCTCCATTCTTTGTCTTCCAGGTATTCTGTGTCGGTCTCTGGCTTTTGGATGAGTACTGGTACTATTCGCTGTTTACCTTGGTTATGTTGGTGGTATTTGAGAGTACTGTGGTATGGCAACGACAGAGAACCCTCACTGAATTTCGAGGCATGAGCATCAAGCCTTACGATATTTGGGTTTTCAGAGATAATAATTGGGTGGAAGTGAGCAGCGAAAAGCTTCTTCCAGGAGATCTGGTGTCAATCAATCGGACCAAAGATGATAGTGGAGTTCCATGCGATATACTACTTGTATGGGGAAGTGCCATTGTTAACGAAGCCATGCTTTCTGGAGAGAGTACCCCTCTGCTTAAGGATTCCATCCAGTTACGACCAGCCAATGACCGAATTGAACCAGATGGCCTAGATAAGAACTCATTCTTATACGGAGGCACTAAGGTCCTGCAAATCACCCATCCGAATTCGCAAGCTGGACAAGATAATGGCTACCAGCCATTAAATGGGGCACCTGTCGCACCTGACAATGGTGCCCTTGGAATCGTTATTCGTACTGGCTTCGAAACCAGCCAGGGGAGCCTTGTTCGAACTATGATTTATTCCACGGAACCTGTTTCTGCTAACAATATGGAAGCATTCATGTTCATCCTCTTCCTCTTGATATTTGCCATCGCAGCCTCTTGGTATGTTTGGGTTGAAGGCGTTGCTCAAGATCGAAAACGATCCAAGCTTCTTCTCGATTGTGTTTTGATCATCACCAGTGTCGTACCCCCAGAGCTTCCAATGGAACTGAGCCTTGCCGTCAATACTAGTCTGGCGGCTCTCAGTAGATTCGCAATCTTCTGTACTGAACCATTCAGAATTCCATATGCTGGACGCGTTGATATTGCTTGCTTCGATAAGACTGGGACTCTCACAGGAGAAGATCTAGTTGTTGATGGGATTGCGGGCCTGACTCTTGGCCAAACCGGGGTCCCCACAGACAAATATGGAGCGCACACGACAGTCACCAAAGTTACTGATGTTCATGACAACACGACCCTCGTTCTTGCTACTGCGCACGCACTAGTCAAGCTTGACGAAGGCGAGATCGTTGGTGACCCAATGGAAAAAGCAACTTTGACATCTCTCGGATGGACCCTTGGCCAGAATGATACCTTGACAAGCAAAGCTGGTTCCGCCGGAAGAACAGGCGACACCCTTCTTGAATCAGTTAACATTAAACGAAGATTCCAATTTTCTTCCGCATTGAAGCGCCAAAGCACTGTTGCCATTGTGAACACACTCGACAAACGGTCATCCAAGCGATCCAAAGCTACCTTCGTTGGTGTCAAAGGAGCCCCTGAAACCATAAGCACCATGCTTGTGTCCACTCCTCCGTATTACGAAGAAACGTTCAAGCATTTTACCCGCAATGGCGCAAGGGTTCTTGCATTAGCATACAAATTCCTTTCTGACACTGAAATTGGACAAAGTCGTATTAACAACCTGAAGCGTGAGGAGGTTGAATCGGGATTGCATTTCGCTGGGTTCCTAGTACTACAATGCCCGTTAAAAGATGACGCAATCAAAGCAGTGCGAATGCTCAACGAGAGTAGCCATCGGGTTGTCATGATTACCGGAGACAATCCTCTGACTGCCGTTCATGTAGCAAAGAAAGTGGAAATTATCGATCGCGAGGTTCTCATTCTTGATGCCCCTGAACATGATACCAGTGGCACAAAGGTCGTATGGCGAAGTGTGGATGATAAGTTCAGCGTTAATGTTGACCCTTCCAAACCAATCGATCCCTCCATCCTAGCCGAGAAAGATCTATGCGTTACCGGGTATGCCCTGGAGAAGTTCAGAGGCCAACCGGGTCTCCTTAGCTTAATTCGATATACCTGGGTATACTCCCGAGTATCCCCCAAACAAAAAGAGGAGATACTGCTAGCCATGAACGAAGCTGGATACACTACCTTGATGTGTGGTGACGGTACCAACGATGTCGGAGCTCTGAAACAGGCGCATATCGGTGTCGCCCTGCTAAATGGAACGCAAGAAGACCTCAATAAAATCTCTGAACACTTCAGAAATACAAAAATGAAGGAGATTTATGAAAAGCAAGTACAGCTGATGCAAAGATTCAATCAACCGGCTCCACCCGTCCCCGTTCATATCGCCCATTTGTATCCACCTGGCGCAAACAACCCTCACTATGAGACGGCCATGTTGCGTGAAGCCCAAAAGAAAATTGCAGCTGGAACAGCACCTTCAGATACAAACGGGGCACCAACTATTGCATCTCCTGGAGCCCAAGCGCCACAACAACCCGATGACAGCAACCTTACTCCTCAACAACGAAAGCAAAAGCAAGCATCTCTTGCTGCTTCATCCCTGGCCGACAAGTTAAGCGCCTCCATGATGGAAGGGATGGATGAGGACGAACCGCCGACTTTGAAACTCGGCGATGCGTCCGTTGCTGCCCCTTTCACGAGTAAACTGGCAAATGTCATTGCTATCCCAAATATTATTCGACAAGGACGTTGCACTCTAGTTGCCACAATTCAGATGTATAAAATTCTTGCCCTAAACTGTCTAATCAGTGCTTACAGCTTGAGTGTCATTTACCTTGATGGCATTAAATTCGGAGATGGACAAGTCACTATCAGTGGAATGTTGATGAGTGTGTGTTTCTTCTCCATATCTCGCGCAAAAGTATGCCTCAGAAACCTTGCCCCCTTCTCTTTCTGATATGATACCCCGCTGACACTACAATAGGCGGTTGAAGGACTATCGAAGGAACGACCCCAACCGAATATTTTCAATATATATATCATGGGATCAATTCTGGGCCAGTTCGCGATTCACATTGTTACCTTGATTTACATTTCACAATACGTATACTCCATCGAACCGTAAGTTCCCCGACGCGGTTTTTACCCCTACACATATAGGTAAATTTCATTCTAACCGAGAAAACAGACGCAAAGAAAAGATTGATCTGGAGGGCGAATTCGAACCGTCGCTTCTTAACAGTGCCATCTACTTGCTACAGCTTATCCAGCAAATTTCCACATTCTCAATCAACTATCAGGGCCGGCCATTCAGAGAGTCCATTCGTGAAAATCGCGCTATGTACTGGGGACTTGTGTTAACCTCGGGTGTAGCGCTGTCTTGCGCGACCGAATTTATCCCAGAGCTCAACACTAAACTCAGACTCGTTCCATTTGAACCCGGATTCCGGGTGAGGCTCACACTGACTATGATCTTGGATTACGTTGGCTGCTGGCTTGTGGAGAACATACTGAAGACCAACTTCAGTGACTATAAGCCAAAGGCTATTGCTGTGAGGAGACCTGACCAACTTGCCGCCGAGGAAAAGAGGAAACAAGAAGAGGAGGACAAGGAAAAACAGAAAGAAACTGAGAAGAGCACATAGATGTCATAGGATCATGTCAGCCTCTTCATTCTTCCCCCTCCGTTGACTGTTACTCAGTCCGTCGCCTTCTTATCATGCTTCAAGCAGGGTTGAAGAAGAAAAGAAAAAGAAGCAAAAATTTTGTGTTATGAGTAAGGGAAACTGGGAAGACCAAAAAAAAAATTGATAAGTACGGTTTCTTTTCATAAATGGTCAATTTTGCATGTTTATAATTGGGTTGCTGTTGCATTTCTTTTTTTTTTTTTTTTTATTTCATCAAGTAGTTGGTTTCTTTGCGTCCCCGGTTTTCCCAAGGAGGCGTTCAGCTCGGCGGTGATAAAGGGGTTGAATTAAATAAAGGAACCGCGGAATCACTCTCATCAGCACTTCATTTTTCAGCCCTTCCAGAAACAGGGAAACTCTGGTTATGGTCAATAGTAGGTAACCAGGGCAAGAGGGCGGAGCAGCTAAGTATCTGCAAGCAACCGCTTCGAAGATATTTGACTGAATATCTGCTATGTTGCTTTCAGCCCTGCTTCGGCAAAGAGTCAACCGCTCTCTCCGTGGTTAGCTATGATATCGGCGCAGTTCTTTGTGTAACTTGGTAGTCACTTTGTTACGTATCAGGCCACTCCTTCACAATAGAGCCATGAAAAGCAATTACCTATATTTCGTATATTCCAGTCCGAAATGATGGAGTTCATGCCACGCGTCTTGGAAAGGTGACCAAATCGCGTAACAGACATTCTTCGACCACATCCGTACCTGACAGGAGAATAACAGAATATTGAAATCGAAATCGAAATTGAAATGTGATAGACACAATAACGGGAAATGATATTGAATAGATCGACCGTTCTAAGCGTTACACCGGTTAAGGGGATGTTGTACCAGCCAAATGAAGCGCCCAGACCCATTGGCTGTAATACTCCCCTGGAAAGAAGTCGAGCAGGATGAAGCAAGACAAAAATAACGTCCCGTGCCCTTTCTTTCAATATATACATAGGGAAGTATATGCTGTACAAAAGCTGACAAATGGGGCACCAATCTCCTGGCTCACCTGGGAGCGAGCAAGGGGAGCCAAGTACCTAATGTATGTTCGATTTGAGTGCTCAGGACGGTACCTAAATAAGGCGACTTGCCTCTCAGCTGTGGTGCACCCGGTATGATGTACTCTTTGTGCACCAATCATTTGTCTTGAATCGACACCTCCAAGTATTCCGTTCTGTGCAATCGAGGCTTGCTTGTCACAAATTTGACCCTACTAGAGGCAGGATACACAGGAAAGGTATCTCGTCTCATCGTGGTGTCAAGATGTCGAGACTCGAATCGCGGTCAGTGACCTTTGCCCGAGTGGTTCCTGGCCGTGAACTCCGCTCCCAAAGGAGACCATGTAATTTGAGTATGGGCCTTTTGCAACTAGGTATTATGGATTCGACAACACATGCGTTGTCATAGGGTCCTTTTTTCCCCATAGTATAAGCTGTGTCCGGATGTAGATGGCGCATTGCGTGAGCTTTCCCTGCAATAGAAGACATGGTGGGTGTCCCAGAAACGCTACCACCGGAGGTTGAGGGCCGGGGTGTACCGGTACTGTAATTCTCTTTCGAATAGGACGTTTTGCCAGAACGTAGTTGGGATGCAGAAGCAACAGTTTTGCTATCTCCTCCAGAAACTGAAAGCTCGTAGAACTCGTTGACTGTTCCGGCCATTAGCCCAGTTCGGAGGACAGCCAGGAGTCGTTTTAGGTTTGGAATGCAAGTGGCCACGATTGAAACGCAAAGGATGGCCTGCATCCAGATAGTTGGCATGACGGCCAGCCATGATCTCTCGGACGCAGAGGAAGCAAAGTAGGAGCGTGATGTAATAGTCATCACAACAGTAAAAGATGGGACACTATTGGTCGTTTCAAGTTAGCTCGGTGATTCTCTTCTAGTTGATGATTATCGAGGAGCTCCCATTCATCTCTCAGTCTCAATCTTCAGTTGACTTACATCAGTCTCATGCCAAAAAGAGCAGCAATAGCAAGTCTTTTGATGCATGGTATTTGCACCTGGGATACGAATAAAAATGGAAGAAGGACCAGCGCGAAATCTGTAATCATGCTTCCTATATTAAGGCCAACATGTAGGGCGTATTGGTTGAGCCAGCAATTTTCACCCGATTTCCATGGTTGAGCAAGCCCGCACTGCAGTGAAAGAGATAAAACACCAGCCAACCCCCAGAGGGCCAAAACCCCGAGGAGAATACGGCACATCAATAAGATGCATTTCAATGGCTTGATCGAAATGAGAAGTAGGGTAATGGAGGCCTTTGAGCATGCCAGTGATGCAAGAGCCAGTATCTGACTGATGTATATAAGCTACTCAACCGAAGGATATGTCAGTAATCCGTCCAGAAAGTATGCGCAAAGCCGAGAGAGGAAACATTTTCATACAATTTTAAACCCTTCCATTGGCATATGCCGAAGAGCACTTGGCTTCCGCCCCAGACCTCGTAAACAGGCGAAGTTTATGCATATTCCCTCAGCGGTTGACAAACACTTTCCCGTCAGTATAAGTCCGTCTTCTTGAAAGAAGAAGAAAAATTGTTACCGGGTAGCCAGAAGGGAGGATGCATACAGCAGCAAAAAGCAGGAACCAGTCGCTCCATGCCAGTGTTCTAAGAACCCTGAACCGCGCAATGAGTGTTGTAGCTGTCACGGAGACGGTAATAATCATGAACAAACAGGTTGAAACGATGACCCACGGACTGTGGTTCTCGGACGTCGGCTGTATAAAAGGCTGATAGAGCGGGTCTACACTCCGTTTAGACATCACGGCCCATATATGATGGATATCAAGCAGTTCTTCCGTGGTTGAGGGGACACAGTCGGTAGGTTTGCACAGACGCTGCATTCACCCTTCGTACTGGTGGTATAGAGCTGGATATATATCGTTGTTCGATGTCCGAATCCGACTTTGTATTGAGCCATAACTATTATCCATCCCGCACCAGCAGCATGACGGTTTTCTTTGAAGCGTTTAAAAATAGAGGCGAAGCGGCGTAGATCCCTCGGCTAGGGACCCAGAGATCCGCAACGATAGAGTTGCATCTGTGCCTGAGCCGCGCCGCTGAGATTTCAACGATGACCAGGAGAACTTGTGGACTGGTCACTTTTTGTGGATTCTATCCTGTGAAATGTGTGCTCCCGTCACTCTAGCTTCAGGATAGGCATTTCGCTCCTCACTTTTCTCCTGATCTTCTTTTGCTTCTTCTCCTGTTCTTCTTGTTTCCTGTGCTCCAGCACATTTGCTTCTTCCTGCGGGAGGTCGGAGCTGGAGACCAAGTGCAACATCTCCCGTACCAGATATCGAAGACGATCCAGGCATGTAACAGGCCAGCATTTCGCACATCTCGCACATCTCATGCCAGAAAAGCCCTTTCAACGGCACCACTTTGTTGGCCACCTTTGTCTCTCTCTCGAAGCCCCGACATGGGCATGGTCGCCATGGCTTTGTTTGTGTAGCCGTCCCAGTCCAAGTTTGGCTGGCGATCACTCTGATATTTCCAGCTCGCAGCCAACTTGGAAGAGCCGGAATTGCTCACAGCGAGTGGGAGTTTTTCCCCTGTTGTGGCGCTTCCAACAAGCGAAGCGAGCTCCTTGTCTTCCTCGCCTTCAAGATCCTTCAGGTGCTTTTGGATTTTCTGATTCTGGCCCGTTTGCCCCTGAGCAGGTTGAACTCAAGTTGAGAGAGGCCACAATGTTTAACGGGAGTGATAACTAATGGTATCGTGCCACTGGCATCAAGTCGCAAAGTATCTCGTCGCGTACCGAGTAACGAAGTATTAGTTTGTTAGTTGCTCGACCAGGGGCGCCGTGAAGCTTGGGGGGAATATCGCCAGCCGCAAAAGCAAACATGAATTTTTATATCCTGCAGCTCGTGTCTAGCCCAACGGAGGATGATGTTACCAGTCGACTCACGATGCCAAAGAACGATGCCCATGTTTGACCAAACGAGACGGTGCTCTCTTTCTTTGTGATAGACAAAAAGATGGATCACACAGCATCTGATCAAAAGTC
>NW_003456428.1:1336028-1431030 GCF_000151425.1 Trichophyton rubrum CBS 118892 | reverse complement strand
GGCCCATTTTGATAGCCCTCCCCTTGAGAATGGACGGGAATAGTCTCACTTCCTTGGACAGGAAGGAGGGTTACTGTCTGAAGCCGTATGGCGGTAATTCAGAGAAAGGTATTAAACCGAAAACAATGGCTGAGCCAGGCTCTCCGGCCGCTGCTGCTGCTGGTAACCAAGCTGCCGCAGAGCAGTCGAAAGTGAAGGTGATTTATCCCCCCCTAGAGCCTGTCTTTTTTTCCCCTTATACAGTATTTGGCTAACAATAAATCTACTAGCAACTTTTCAATTTCACTCAAATTTTCTTCTTCTCCCTGACGTTTATGTCCAGTTGGGAGTCCATGGCCCTGTATGTCCATTACATGCCTCAAATTATCCTGCATGATATCTGCATTAACTGAGTCCACTACTATGATTGCTTTTGCTTAGAAACCTAACTGCTGTTTTTACCAATGGTGGCCCTCGAGCTCTGGCTTGGGGTATTATTGTCGTCGTCGCCGGCGGGTTGGCTCAGTCCGCCTCCATGGCAGAGATGGCTTCTATGCAGCCCATTGCTGGTGCTCAGTATCACTGGACTCATTATCTAGCTCCTCAAAAGCACAGGAAGTTTATTACTTGGATGCAAGGTACGTATATGTTACTCCGACATTTACCGTTTTATTACTATTCTATGTCAAGGAGCGTTGTCCACTAACATACTGTATATAGGTTGGATTACCTGGTTCGCCTGGGTGTCACTTCTTGCTGGTGTGGCCAACACAACAGCCACTATGATCCAAGGCCTAGTGAATTTGAACTTCCCTGACTATCAGCCTGAGAGATGGCATCTTACATTCATCATTTTTGCCATGTTGATCGTCGAAGGGTTGATGAACATGTACACCTTCTGGCTGATTCCCTGGGTCGAACTTCTGGCCGGAATTCTGCACGTGGTTCTTTTCATTGTCTTTGTCGTTGTGCTTGTGTCTATGGCTCCTCGCCATACCCCTGGATGGGTCTTTGGAGACCACTCGTCCTCCTCAGGATGGAACAACGAATTCATTTCTTGGAATTTAGGCTTGCTCACTCCCACCTGGGGCTTTGTAGGTAGGGTCATCCCTTGCCCACTAAAATCTGCAGGCAGATACTAACGGATTCTTGCATCAGGGTTTGACGGAGCAGTCCACATGAGCGAGGAAGTCCGTCGAGCAAAGCAGGCTGTCCCCAGATCTATGGTCTGGACCGTTGCAACAAATGGGGTTCTTGCATATGCAATAATAATTACTATCCTTTTCACGATGGGCCCCATCGATGGCGTTTTGAAGTCAAACTTCCCCATTATCGAAATATGTCGACAAGCTACCGGCTCTGTGAAGGCTGCAACTGCCATGGTATCTGGTCTGCTCATCATTTCTCTTGCTGTTAACCTTGCCAGTATTGCATCAACTTCACGCCTTACTTGGGCGTGGTCTCGAGACGGAGGCCTCCCAGCCTGGTTCTCAGTGGTAAGTATTATCCTGTGTTATACCATCTTGTATCCCCATTACTGACCATAGTACTGCCAGATCGATCAAAGACACTGTGTCCCTGTTCGCGCTGTTTGGCTTTCTATTGTCATCGTCATGGTGCTCGCTTGTCTAAACATAGCTAGCACTACTGCTTTTGGCGCCTTTATTGCCCTCTCAACCATCGGACTTTTTAGCTCCTACTTCATCGCAATTGGCTGCATGGTAATTGCGCGGTTCTCCCGGGATCGCCCCTTGGAGCTTGGGGAGTGGAACATGGGCCGATATGGCCTAGCTGTCAATATATTTGCGATGTTTTACACCGCATATGTGACAATTTGGCTACCATTCCCCTCTCTACTGCCTGTTAGTGCGCAGAACATGAATTACTCATTGCCAATTTTCGCATTTAGCACACTCTCTGCGATCCTGTACTGGTTCATCAGGGGTAAAAAACACTGGACTGGCCTGAACAAGGAAGTTATCCGATTGGTCGTTGAACGAGGTGAGCTGAGTTTGATCAGCTGAGGAGGCAATCTCCTCCATCTGTCATCTCCTTTATTTCCAGGAATTTCCTCCATCTCGGCTGTTGACGGCCGTATACCTTTCTGAGTGTTTATTTTGCTGTGGTGTTTTATAATCCACAACCAGGCAGGGCTTCAGGGATGCTTTATTTACCTTCTCTTATAACTTATGACGATTAACAAGTACATACATTCTACACCGCGAAAGCTAAGGGAGATAGAGCTATTGATACTTACAAGCATAGTCTATTCACTACTTTTTTTAATTCAAAATGATATCCATTTAGATTTATGTTCAGGAGAGCCTATCAACAATATACCTTACCACCACCGGGCAGAGAAGGTAAAATCGAGACCAAATTGGCAAAAAGACTTTTACCATTTAGCCTCCTTTCGTGCCAGGAACTCATTTAGGATAGCTACTCTTTTCTCCAAAGCACAAATCTCCTTTTTCATCGCTGCATGTATTTTTTGCTCATCGCTTCCGAGTTTTGCATAGAAATCTTTCCTGTACGGAGTTGCCGACATGGCAGCACTGAAAATGGGCTTAACCACAAAACTATGGTGCGGTTTTAAGGTGTTGGTATACGCTTCTCGGAAAGAGGAAGCTAGTTCTTCGCTCTCCGTAGCGAGGTTCCTGCTGAAAGCTTGGGCGGTGAAGTCAAGGCCGCTGTACACATTTCCATAGTAAGCAACTTGGCGTGATGTATGAATGCTTTTCAATCACCGGGAGTGGTTACCGAATAAGCCAGACTAAGCCTTCAGTGGCTTTGTGTTGCTTGGCCTTCAATTCATTGAGAACAAGGGCCTGAAGAGTTTCAGACTCAGCAGGGGCAGCAAGTTGACGGTCTCGAATTTTCTATATCAAAACGCAATCTCTCGTAAGTTATCTGTTCTTAAAGGAGCCTTCCTGGAAGTGTAAATCAGGGGCACACCTTGATGTTTCCCAGCAAATCATTCTTAACAGGGGTGAAGGCGACAGAGCCGAGGATATCTAAAGGTCGAAAACATTGCATAATTAGTATATACCATCAATGGGCACCTCTGGCAATGGACTAGTTACCGAATAGCTTCACGAGAGACTCAGCAGCTTCGAGGAACTCAGTGGTTGAGATGGCATTGTCGGAGGATTCATCAACCGGGACGTCCTCGAAAGACCTCTTCATGGTGTCCAGCCATGTGCCACCCTCTGGGATTGTAGCGGTAGTAGCCATGGCGATGGACACAGACTTCGATTCGAACTGAAAGGAGAGCAGCAAATTCTTCCTCTAATTCTTCTGGTGGCAGAGGAGGTTCACAAGAGGTTGGAGAACGGAGGTACGTACACACGAAATACCTACAAAGCAGTCGACCATCCCGTCCCCACCGCCCATCCCTTAATGGCGGGGCGTCTAAATCCAAGACACTGACTAATATTACGTCAGCAAAACATACAAACATTGCAAACTGAGCTGAAGCTCGGGCCAGCTGGTATATTTACTGTTCTAGCCCTGGTTACGTCATAGGGAGAAACCTTAAATCTTAATTTCCATGCCAAGTTTGTTTCGACTTCCCAGCTTAAGCGACAACAACGACGGTCATTTGGAGAATGCCGTGTTCGCGGTAGCCGCCGATGTCTGGCAGAAGCCCCTTGTGACCTAAGACTGCTGTGGTCAGTGATGGGGAAATGTATTCCACTGGCCCACCAAGCGAGCAGCCAGTTCCAACCGTCAGTCGTCAGTCTCGCTCCCGAGATGACCATGACAGCTTGGAATGTGGTTCCTTCACCGCGCAGAAATTGGTATGAACCTTCAATATGATGTATGGATAGACTCTAACATCTTGAGACTACAGCAACATGGATCGCCAGACCACCTGCATATCACGAATCGACGCTTCTTCATAGGGCCATTGCCCAAGGGCTGGGGCCAAAACCGCAGGAGGCATTGGTATAAATCATGTCTCGGGATCAGAGATTATTCATCCCGTAACCAAACATTCTCTGCCGATATGTCTGTTGGATACCAACGCCAATCAACTCGATTCATGGGCCCTTCCTCAACTACACGATTCAAACCGAGCTTCCCACAACCAGATGATGTCGAAGCCGAAGCTGAAGACCAACACCAAGACGAGGAACAAGACGAGGACCAAGGCCAAGAGGATCGAATCCAACGACAACAACAACAACCAGCAGAGAATGGCCAAGCGGCAGGAGGTAGCCAACTGGGACCAAGGGTAATCAGATCAATAGACGCTGGCCGTGAAGCCCAGCGCAGGGACGATGACGCGGAATACTTTGGTCTCTCCCACCCGAATATAAAACGCATACAAGATCAGCAGCGACCCAGAAATAGCCCTCTCGCTACGAATTCCAGCCTTGTTGTGCGAATGTCATCCGACGATAACGTGCCTGAAGCCTATTTTACCGCTCCTGACACTGAACCGCAGTCAACAACTCCCGAAGTCAATTCTATGCCACAAGATAACACTAAGTCAAAAAATCGAAAGAGTACAGAAAGTGGGCAGCTGCAAAGTTCCTCCTCGTTACCATATCGAAATAGCTGTGCAACAACGGGTACGTCAGCCGTATCTACTACCGATGGGCAAGGTTTAGAAACAGATGTTGGGTCACTGTCGTCTTTGATACCACATAATAAGCCGCCATTAATTTCCACCCAAAAAGATACAAGGCAGCCAAAGCCTCAACAACTAGAGTTACGGCCTCAAGAACCTCGAGGAGAAGCCGACCAGACAGAGGCCGAATTAGCTGAATCTCAACAACCGAGCAAGCTTATTAACCGTGTTATTTCTGACCGAGTCCGCTTTGGGGTAGAGGAGAGGGTTGGTGATGGACAACGCCGTTTACAGAACCGCCTTGGCCTATCTGATGGCTCCAGGACCAATAGAAAACAAAAACGACAGGCTCGTCGACATGGAGAAGTTCTTAGAGCAGAAAAAATGCTAGTACGGATCGATGTTACTGCTCAAACTGTACCCAATCTTTATAACGATAATGCCAGCCTTAAAATCGAGACACGACCAGTCGAGAACTGGAGGGAGTATCTTGTAGTTTGCCGACAAGGCTACGACGAGCAAACACCATATCTTCTCCAGTTCTACAAAACGCGTGTGATACCCCAGGTTCAGGGTGCTAAAGTCAAGAGAAAATATGCACATGAGGTGAAACTTTCCCAGGGCCAAGTCAACGTAAATCTATTCTCCACTTTGGACAAGACGGTTGTTGTGTGGCATCCTACAAAGATGGACGGTACTCGTATTTACATTATGCGAGCTCGAGCGGCAGCGCATTCAGTGGAATGGTATACCTTCATTAGAAAGGTCTTGGGCTGGAAACAACCCTCCAGCCTGTTCGTCCATGCACCTGATCTCGATGTTTCTCTTGTTTTACAGAACCCGTTTGAGCGGTTTGCAAAGGATAACTATGACGAGAATGAAGGAGCTCTGTTAAATTCAATGGGTGAGGAACAAGCCGTGTCTACCGGAATAATACGCACTTGCATGGACACACTCACGGAATGTACTGAATGGTCTCAGATTCTCGACATATGGAAGAAGTCTGAGAAGATGGGCTTAGCATGGCGGAGGTATGACCGGATAGAGTGGATTCAAGGAGGGAATGAGGAGAGAATGTATGGAACAATGGCTATGAGAACTTCACACGATTTGGAACTGCGGCCGAAGCGACATTATCCAACTTCCACGACTGTGGAGCCATCCGAACCCCTGATGGAGGAACCGTCTCCTATCGAAGGGTTTTTAATTCTCCTCACCTCCCAGCAAGGCACCCACCGGCGCTGGGGAAAGAACTTCTCCAAGCGTTTATACTTCTATAGCGAGGACCAATACCTTTGCTTTTGCAAGCCAGCGAAAGCATCTACACCTCCAGCCCCAAAACGTCCCAGTGTTCCCGAAGCCGAGTCTTCTACTGCACCTGAAACAATTAGAGGCACTCCAGTTATGTATACGGTTGACCCATATCCAGTTGAAAATGGCCAGATTTCATGGCTACGTAATGGAGGCAATAAGTCATATGCTAGGTACTGTGACCAAGCCGCATACACAGAGAATCGCCGAAATACAAAAAACCTTAGCCAAGCGGAAGGGTATTTCAATTTGTGCCGAGTAACCGAAATAAGAGCTGTATCAGAGATGGAAAATGGGGGAACCCAGAGCAGTGGAACAAATTTTGGAACTCAGCGTCCTGTTACAAACCGTGCTACTACCGGCAATTTCTCTTATAGTGACAGCGATCAGGTTTTTGAGCTTGAACTGGATGATGGGCTTGTGGTCAGATTACGTGCCTATAATACCGAAACCCGAGATGCTTGGGTCCATAGGTTACGCCAATTGGCTACATACTGGAATGCTCGGATCAGGGCTGATATCAATACATTGAAACTGATTCGGCAACGCAACCTGGAAAAACTTGATATAGATGAGGAGCAGGAATCTGTGATTGGACAATTTGCACAAAAATGGGAAGTTGCTCGGGCAGACGCCTCACCGGAGCTCTTCAATGTTTGTGGCCCATCCGGATGCCGGGCAATCAAGGTATGTTTCAATTTATCTAGGGTTGACTGTCAACTTCGTGCTCAAGCTAACAACGCTATGCTCAGATATCTGGCCACCTCTATCGCAAACCACACAGACGGGGCTCGTTTTCAAAATGCAGTGTTATACTTGTTGAAGGCCAACTGCTCATTTTCCAGGGCTCTGTTAGGACTTTTTCAGGAGAACAAGTACCTCATACGTATCAGTCTAGGCAGACCATTCTCGACCTACGGGATTGCTACCTATATAGTGGTATCATTACTAGCTCCGACCTCCTATATCACAGCCAGACGTTTGATAACAAGCACCCAAGTCATAATTCAACACCACGCATATATCCATCTGATGGCTGGACATCGGCTGATGAGGATACAGCAACAACTTTTGTCATCTGGAACAATACCCGCAGAGTATTGTTTCATGGGGAAGAAGAGAAAGAGGGAAACCAGAAGACGCGAAGATGGAGACATGTATCTCGCCTAGGTGCATCAGGCAGATCAATCGTATTTAAAGCTCGAAGTAGAGCAGAAAGAGATCTGTGGGTTCTGGCTATCGAGACTGAGATCGACCGGCTACAGCAGCAGGAAGATATGAGAATTGTGCCAGAGGAGTGATTTTTTAATCCCAGTGGATTCCTAATTCTTACTAAGACTGCATTAGTTTATAGAGAGCGTTTTTTTTTCGGTGTGATTTTTGGGTTAGTTTGGAATATGAAAATTCGGAGCATTTTGCAGAGTTCTATTAAATCAAAAAGCAACTATTATTCTACAATGATTTAGGGTAAATTACGGTGTCCTTTGTCTATTCCGTCGATTATAAACCTGAATTTCAAAGGCTGGACAAGATATTCACCACTTGTCTTTATATATCAATAGATCCTTTGGTTTTAATAAACGTACACGGAACCATGGCAAGCTTAACGGCGAAACCAGGGGGGAATAAGGGATTGTTTTCATTTTCTAGAGCCAAACAAAAGTACCTCCGTATTACGCTCCGCCTTTATCCTTACATCCCTCACATGATGGAATTGGGCTTCTCGTCGAAGTGGGAGAGACCCTCTTGCAAAGTCCGGAAGTGAATATGCGGAAAGAATTTTTCTTTATGGGCCTTAGCCTTATCCTGAGGAATTGCACATGCCTGGCTAATTGATAAAAGGTAATAGTCAGCCAAAATTAACGTATCCTCGTCTTCGGCTGCTTTGATCATATTGGCCGTGGCGTGAAGCGAGACATGCTCAATCGGCATATCAGGACGATATTTTTCCTTTATAAGCGCGGCCATATCATTCCAGCAGCTTCGTTCCCCGGACATGAAAGTATAGGGCTCCCATGAGCCAGTGGGCGCTTGTATCAACGAGGCGAGCCCTTTCGCAACGTCCCTTGCCCATGTAAAATCAACAGGCTCATTCCCAGTTCCGGGAATCACAGCCTTGTTGGCTTTCCAGTTAATAGGGTGGCACTCGTCGATATCTTTGATGTAACGATTCTTACTTGGCACAAAGTAGTCTGCTAGCCAGCCGATGCACACCAGCGTCCACTCTAAATTTGTCTGGTTTCGCAGCGTCTCACGGACAGGCTCATGTATAGCATAGTAGAAGCCAGGCTCATCCGGGTAAGTTTCGATGTTTACAGCAAACTCAGCGGGAATAAAGCGTTTGCACTTTGGGCTCTCCTGGCAGGCTTGTATAAGTGTATGATGGACGCTGGTGTAAGCATTCGACATGTCACCGATAGTTGAAATTAAGACCTCACAGCCAGCCAACGGGGCTTTCAGAGATGATGTGGTATAGTCCGTAATGGCCTGAGAGATGCCGGGGTTTTCGATCTGTGGCTTGAAGCTTCGGGTAAGAATGACAAGTTCATGGCCAGCTCGGACGAATTCTTCACAGATGTAGCGAGTTAAATCGCCGTAGCCTGCAATTGCAACCTTCATCTTAAAAAGTAGAGGAGTGTGAGAACTCGACAAATATTTTTCACTGTCTAAGAATGGTTCGAAGGAAATTATGGCGATTGCAGATAGCGACAATGCGTCGGACGGGTGCCGGAAGTCATTTTGTTATAACTATCGTAAGCTGGCTGCAGACTACCCCGCCTGTGACGGATGGCAGCGGCCATCTGCAAACATGTGCATCCCGGTCGAAAATCAGCTTCGGCCACAATTGGAAGCCATTCGAAATAGGGCTTAACGGACCATGCACGCAGTCAAGCAGTGAGGAACCGTTAGTGCAGCTAATTAACTTTTCTTTCTCTTCCTAGGACGAGGAGTAACCTAAGAGAAACTTCTCCCTAATAATACCTCGCTACTTCCTCGGCTGCTTAGATAGTGTCATTCCTGGTGATGGACTTTCAGAACAAGCTTCGGTCCGAGAACTAATTACTTGGTAGCGCGGTGGGTAGGGTGAGTTCCATGGTTAGCTGACAAAAATCCCGTAATTTAAGCTCAATTAAGGATGAACCTTAGCTAATCTACCTAAAGTTATTAAAACGAATCATCAGCAATAGACCAGGGTTTAACAGAGCAAACAGGGTATCACCCGGATACACTGGCACAGAGAGAGACCTTTGTGGTGAGGGCTTAAGCAAGTGTTCGTTTTACCAATTAGGGGTTGGGATAACTATATTGCTATAGCATTAGGGGTCAGAAGTTACCCCTAGATACATATATTAACCCCAGGATATATTTACAGGTTCCTGCAGATGTCTTTGGCGTAAATGCTTAAGCCTAATTGAATCATATAACTCTATTGTTAGGAATTTGTGTGAGACTAGCCAGTGTTGTATACTTCGATCATGCGCCACGGTAAGTCGAGGGTAGCTTTCAGGCACAGGAGAGCATGGCAAATAAGGAATGGTGAAATGGCATGATGTTCTACTATTGACACAATGCCTATACGGACAAGTAGAATGAGCAAAATAGAGAGCCAGAGAGGGGAACACACGGACTATGGGTTTGATGACCGAGCTTTTGAGGGCGTCTGGGTGGACTCCAGAATATCCTCAGAGGTACCATGGATATCTATGGGTATCAGTTTGATATCCCATTCGATTACTCACTTTTGAGATCTTGACGAGTTTACAGACGTATTATACGCAGAATCAAGAGATACCACCGTCCCAGATTCCGAGGCGTGTCCATGCATTATTCTCCAGGTCGAACTTTAATCACCCATGGTCCCGGCAAGCCAATGCTAGCACATGTGAATCTCGCTTTCTTCATTGGGCAAACGATTCGGTCCCAGATTGGAGGACGAAGGAGCCAGACGTTGGTGTTATGACGGATTGTACAGTTGATTATTATCTCGATCGTGTAGAAGAATAACGTTGAAAAAATGTTGGCCGAAAGCCAATGCATAGCAGATTAAGCTTCAGCTTCACGTGATCATGCGGCTGAGTATACGGTGTAATATTGTTTCTAACCGCGACAACAATCGACTTAGACGCTTGGCGTTTATCTATTGGTCAATTGGCGCCACATCTCGAAAGTCGAGCTCATGCCTTTTTTTTTTTCTGCTTATCTTTCAACGATCTGAGGACGTCGATAGTTGAATTTTGATAGTGCCTTGCCTTCAATATGCCTCTCACCTGTACGTTCCCCTGCATATTGTGAATGTAGATATCTGTGACACAACTAACGCCCCCCTCTCTTTTTACTCTTGTCCACCAGTCTGTCCAAACTGCAGCAATGCCCTAACTATCTCGAAAGCGCCTCCTACCTCGCGATATCCGGCGGGCGTCAACCGGTTCGAATGCCGTACCTGTCCGTACCAGTATGCCCTTGACCGAACGTATTTTGAACGCAAAGAGATGAAACGCAAGGAAGTGGCCGATGTGCTGGGTGGAAAGGATGAGTGGAAGAATGCAGAGAGCATGCCCGGTACATTATCTTCGCTGCGTTTTCTGCTGTGAAGGAATAATATATACTGACTGACGCCTGCACTGCAGCCCAATGCCCCGCTGAAGGCTGCGAGGGAGATCGCGCGTTCTTTTTCCAATTGCAGATCCGAAGCGCAGACGAGCCTATGACGACCTTCTACAAGGTGCGGTGCTTCCTTACGCTGCGTTCTTCTTCTTCTTCTTTTTTTTTATGGCTCACACACTGATGCTGACCTTGACCGACTACAGTGTTCCGTCTGTGATGCTCGATGGCGAGAGAACTAGACAAGGGGCTGGCCACTTCTTAACGTTCAAATTTTCACTTTAATCGTCCAAAGGAGAGCAAGTCCTATCTACCTTGGCAAAGGGCAGAGAGGCGGGCGGAATCTCTCCTTGGGTTCCGCTGACCAAAAATCTTCATCTCGCCAAACAGGAGTCGCACTACCACGCCACTAAGGCTCTTCAAGCTATCCACCGGGACAGCCCACTCGGACACGTAAACTCGACGCACTCGACCGCGACCCCTCCAAGGCACGGCGGCGCTGATCAGGGAGGGCTTGCAGGGATGGGGGATGCTTCTCACAGCGGTCGCCATTACACTACTTCTGCTCTCGACTAGATAGGTGCCAACCTCTGTAGAACGTAGTCACATAGTCAACTATTCTCTCTAGCCTTCTACTCCCTATCCACCCTCCCTGTCACCGTCGCTCACGCCCTCACTCACCTCACCGTCACTCTCCGTCCTCACCTTATCTTAAGCGCCGTCAGAGTTTTCATGGTGGGGGGCCACCCTGCCCCTCCGCTGCCTGCCCGGTTAGGCTTAGCGCCATCTCGCTAGTCCTCTTTCGGCTGTCCGCGCCCCTCGCCCCGCCATACAAAAGGACCCCTCGCTCGTCGCCTTCACACAGAAAATTCTTTTCTCTTCCTCTTTTTTTCCTTTCTCTCCTTCGTCTGCTTCAGTACGTCTTCCCTCGCCCTCCAACGCTCCCTCTCCTCTCCATCACCGTCATCGTCGTCGTCCTACCACGATAGCTAACTCGCTTCTGCAGCACCTCTACGCAATTTCGGCCGTAGTATCTGAGCGTTCTGCTGAATTCTTCTAGTATCTTCCAAAGAGCTACAAGACTTCAAACCACACACAAAAAACACCGTCATCATGGGGTATGTCCTTCTCTGCAACCACCCGTTCAATGCCTCGATGGCCAGAGCTGACGACCCTACAGTAAGGACGAGAAGGGCCACATTAACTTGGTCGTTATCGGCCACGTCGATTCCGGCAAATCCACCACTACTGGTAAGCCAGCCACCAGATACCTCTAGCCAGGCACCGAATTACACAGAAACTGACTATAACATTACAGGTCACTTGATCTACAAGTGCGGTGGTATCGACCAGCGTACCATTGAGAAGTTCGAGAAGGTAAATAACCCCCCTTTTTTGACCCTGCTGTCTCCGTTCTGTTGCACAATTTTCCCCCTTCATCCCACTACAGGTGAAATTTTGGTGCTGCTGGTGGGATGTGGCTTGGCACTCGCTTGGGCAGCAAAATCCACACCCCACCAACATCAAACATGCAGCCATCGCTCCAGGCAACGATCGAGCCTCATGTCATGTTTGGGATTTGCTTTTTTCTAAGGATCGATGCTAACAAGGTACCTGTAGGAAGCCGAAGAGTTGGGCAAGAAGTCCTTCAAGTACGCTTGGGTTCTTGACAAGCTCAAGGCCGAGCGTGAGCGTGGTATCACCATCGATATCGCCCTCTGGAAGTTCGAGACCCCCAAGTACAATGTCACCGTCATTGGTATGTTTCTTTGCCTTGTTCCCTCATGTGGTTGTACCATATCTAACGAGAGTAGACGCCCCCGGTCACCGTGACTTCATCAAGAACATGATCACTGGTACCTCCCAGGCTGACTGCGCTATTCTCATCATTGCTGCCGGTACTGGTGAGTTCGAGGCTGGTATCTCCAAGGATGGCCAGACCCGTGAGCACGCTCTGCTCGCCTTCACCCTCGGTGTCAAGCAGCTCATCGTTGCCATCAACAAGATGGACACCACCGGCTGGTCCGAGGATCGTTTCAAGGAAATTATCAAGGAAGTCACCAACTTCATCAAGAAGGTTGGCTACGACCCCAAGGGTGTTCCATTCGTTCCAATCTCTGGTTTCAACGGTGACAACATGATTGAGGCCTCCACCAACTGCCCATGGTACAAGGGATGGAACAAGGAGACCAAGGCCGGTGGTGCCAAGTCCGGCAAGACCCTCCTCGAGGCCATCGATGCCATCGACATGCCAACCCGTCCTACCGACAAGCCCCTCCGTCTCCCACTCCAGGATGTCTACAAGATCTCTGGTATCGGAACTGTGCCAGTCGGTCGTGTTGAGACCGGTATCATCAAGCCCGGTATGGTCGTCACCTTCGCCCCCGCCAACGTCACCACTGAAGTCAAGTCCGTCGAAATGCACCACCAGCAGCTTCAGCAGGGTGTCCCCGGTGACAACGTCGGCTTCAATGTCAAGAACGTTTCCGTCAAGGAAGTCCGCCGTGGTAACGTTGCCGGTGACTCCAAGAACGACCCACCATCCGGCTGTGCCTCCTTCAACGCCCAGGTCATCGTCCTCAACCACCCCGGCCAGATCGGTGCTGGTTACGCTCCAGTCCTCGACTGCCACACTGCTCACATTGCTTGCAAGTTCGCTGAGCTCCTCGAGAAGATTGACCGCCGTACCGGTAAATCCGTCGAAGCCAACCCCAAGTTCGTCAAGTCTGGCGATGCCGCTATCGCCAAGATGGTTCCCTCCAAGCCCATGTGCGTTGAGGCTTTCACTGACTACCCCCCACTTGGTCGTTTCGCCGTCCGTGACATGAGACAGACCGTTGCCGTCGGTGTCATCAGTAAGTCACTTCTCTACCACCCACCCTAAAAAACTGTGCTGTTATTGTCGTACATATACTAATGCATCTTTACAGAGGCTGTTGAGAAGGCCGCCGGTGGTGCTGGCAAGGTCACCAAGTCTGCTGCCAAGGCTGGCAAGAAGTAAATCATCTCACCTACTTCTTGATGTAACGACAAATATGATGGTGATGAACAAAAAAAAGGGTTTTTGATGTTTGAAAGTAAAAAAGAGATGCTGGTTTTTTACTCTTATTTCTCCCCAGGTGTTTTTTTCTTGCGGGCATTTGAGAACTCACGAAAATACCACTCTCCCCCTCTCCACATCACATTAGATACAAAACCGGCTTTTAATTGACATGAACTTTCAAATCAAAATTCCATCTCCATCTTCATCTTTTTTCTCGTCATGTATGGAGGAGTATTTGGTAGTAAACTCGTAACGTGACGGTTTAAGGTTCTCGTCATGTGCAAACATGACAAACATGGCCGACAGTAGTAACCAATCGACTTGTTAGCCAACTTCGATATCTCACCACTGCAACTGGGCCGACGGTCCCCAAGTCCACCTAACCCACTATTCATTAGCCCGGTAGCTATCCCAAAGCAATTGATCACTGCAGCCATGAATTCTCTTCCACCGTCCCTCCATACACCCCTCCGTCGATATCTCACACAATGCGCTCGACGAAACCTCACACGCCAACAGCCTCGATGGCTATCAACATCCCACACACTCCGAGCAACTACCACAAAGACAGGCACAAGGGAAGAAGTGCGATATTCCACCAAGGCTGCCCGTGATCAAAATGCACAACATAGGAGGTCAATGGCCATATCTGCCGCAGGCCTGATCGCGTGCGCCATTGCCATGTACGGCACTGTGACGTATTACTTCCCAGACGGACTACAACCAGAGACCAACGCAGACAGTAACGATGGGCAAAAGAGCCAGACAGCAGCATCCAAGGCGAAGAGTGATGGGAAAATCAAGCTCGAGGGACCACCGGGTGGCATGGCATTCAATGAGTCTGCTACCGTGATCATCAATGGCATCGAACAGGTTCCAACAGGAAACTCCACGATACCTAACTTCCCCAAGACGATACGCCTACCCAGAACCGTTGACGGAAGTAATCCTGATCTGAAAGTCGGCGACGAATTGGCTGTTACAGATAATGTGAATGACAAATCGGCAGATGAGTACCAGCTCCTCGGCCTGGGTCTACGTACGGTCTCCTTCCTCAGCATTCAAGTCTACGTTGTTGGCTTGTACATCGCTACTGCAGACATTCCAGAGCTCCAGGCACGACTCATTCGACAAGGTGCTAATCCCGTCGTACCCGGCGTTGCTCCTACCGATGACGGACTGGCGGCTACATCCCTTGTACCACGCGAGCGTGAGGAGTTACAGGCTTCTCTACTCGAAGCCGAGAAGGGCGAGCAGATAATGGATCATATCCTGAGACAAGGGGGTATCCGCACCGTCTTCCGGATCGTGCCCACACGAAACACAGACTTTCTGCATCTGCGTGATGGGTGGGTGAGAGCTATCACTGCCCGGGCTCAGAAGGCAAATGCCCGGGCGAAACAGCTTGCTGCTGCCGACAAGTCAGCTTCTGATACCTCTGCGGCAGTTGAGTTTGGCGATGACTCGTTCGGCACAGCACTGTCCGAGTTTAAGACACTGCTTGGTGGAGGAGTGAGGAAGAATGTGCCTAAGGGTCAGACTTTGCTTCTCCTTCGTGATAAGCTTGGAGGGATGGGGATAGTGTATCAGCCTGGGGATACGAAGCCGATGACATGGCTTGGTAGGGTTGGGGATGAGCGTATCGGGCGACTGGTGTGGTTGAATTACCTTGCCGGTAAGACCGTGGCTAGTGAGGGCGCAAGAAAGAATATCGTTGATGGCATGATGGGTATCGTTGGCCGGCCGATCGGTACAGTTGAGATGAAGGTCGTCTGAACTGGCCCTCTTTTTTTCCCCACTCAGAGCTGCGGTCAAGTGTACGTTATGGATGGGACTGTTTCTATTCACTTAGAAAGAATGGTGATATATATGTACTATAGCAACTAGATGTATTCAACGTTCGAGACACTCCTAAATAAATACATGAACTAGTCTACCCGCATTCTCACCCCCGTACGTAGAATCAAAAAGTCTCTCTATCCTCTACAGACAAGAACGTTGCTGGAGACACATCTATAACCGCTGGTATAGCCATGGCAGGTTGCAAGCCATCTAGAGAGCACCGGCTTCCTTCAATAAAGCACTCAATTGGCCGGCCTTAGCAGCGAGGTCGGAGTTGCCGCCGATGTGCTGATGGTTGATGAAGATGTTGGGAACGGTGCGCTGGTTGGTGATTTCCTGTAGAGCATCCTGGATGGCAGGGCCGTCATCTATATTATGTCCACCGTCAGTCTCAGTATCAGCTTTCAGGGTCCCGTCTCCTCGAAAAACTAGATTTTTCCGTATATATATCATCATGGCAGCCAAACATACCAACTTTGTCGAGTTCCATGACGAAGAACTTGGCTCCCTTGGAATTGAGCAGAGCCTTAGTCTCGTTGCAGTAAGGGCAGTAGGACTTGGAGAAGACAACTACAACACGCCAGACGTTAGCTTTTGCGCATCTCTAGTTACTTGCTTGCTTTCAAGAGCCTCGACTTACCCACGGCATTCTCACTGATGATGTTCTCGGCTTTGGTTTTTGCGGCAGACATGGCGGCTGGCGAGGTGGCTACAGAGCCAAAAAGACGGCGGAATATGGAAGCTATGGTGGGCAACTTTTTGATAGAAGAGAGAAAGAAGAAGAAGAAGAAGACGGCCTGGTCGAGGGGTTGCGAGAAGATAGTTATACGCAGTGAAAGATGTCAGGATTCAACCCGGTAAAAAGGCTGTTTGATGCTTCGGCGGCGGGGAAGAAAGCAAGCCCGGCAATTTCTGGCTCACTAGTTAACTAGTTAGCGGAACATCTCGATACGAAGGCCGCAGATCACGGCAGATGAAAAATGAGCTACAAGGGCCTGACTGCAGGGTCCAGACGGGCATAACTGGATGGATGAGATGGCTGGAGGTGTCCTGATGCCGGCTATTCGGGGTGAGTCGGGTTGGGCATGCCATTCCGCATGATTTTGATTACACCCAGGAGGGAGATACATCATGCAGTCATACAACACATAAGGCATCACAGTATACTCTACGAAAACGGTATGCTGGTTATTCAATTCACTCTATTTGAAAAGATAACAAAACATGCCTAAAGAGCGGATGCTACTTGCTAAACCGGACCAGACTGCCATCAGGTTTGTGAAGGGACAAAACACACAGAAGAGCAACGGCAGCAAAGAGGACAGCAGGGGAGGAACAAACCGGACTGGATAAGTAAAGGAGATGGTGAGTGGCAGAGACAAGAAGATCGCACTGTGTTTTGCGCTGGCAAAGGGGCACACTGGCTCAAGGGAACAATTTGAAGGGGGGAAAGGGGAAGGGAGGTGGACCGGGAATGACGGGAGTGAGAGGTTTCAATCTTCAATCTTCAACATTTTCAGAAACAAAAAAAAAAAAGTAACAAAAAGAGCCTGGGACGCATAAGATGGGAGTGAAGCTATTGGTAAAGAAACAACCAGGAGTGGTTTCGAGGGTATCGAGAGGTGATATGTCCGGGTCAAGCGTAGATGGAGATAGTCTGTAAGGAGAGAGGGAGAGAAGACATCTAGATGGATAGCTAGATGATAACGCAATAAAAGAGGAATGCCGACTGGCAAAGGGACTTGAGAGAAATTAACAGTCAAAAAGCGGTAAGTTAAGGAGAAAGAAGGTATGAAATTGAATTGAAAGAAAATAAAAGACAAAAAGAAGTAAAAGTAGAAGATGTGTACAGTTGGAAGTTCCAATTCGATCTTAATGGGTAAGATAAATATTCAGAGAGCCAAATCGCCAATCACCAGCCAAGTTTTATTGAGAAGATAAGAAATAACCAGATCAGAAAGAAACACAGAAGGGGAGAGCGTGGGTATGGGGCTTCGAGAAGACAAGGAGAAAGGAAAAGAATGGTCGTTAGGCCGGGAGTGGGATATGTAAGGTAGATAGCTTGAACGCTCAAGGGGGTAATAGACGTGGACGGCAGTTGGAAAGCTGAGAGCAGCAAATATTGAACGAAAATCGATATAGAAAAACGGATATAAGGGAAAGAAGGAGAAAAGAGGGCGAGAGAGAAGGGGAGGGAAAAAGAAAGTTACCTGAGAAAAGAAAGCATTGATCATCGAAAGGTCAGTTGGATATGGGGTATAGGTTATAGGTATGATGGACAGTGCTACATGACAATGCAGCAACTGCAGCCCTTCTCTTTGACTGGTGGTCGTTTTACAACAATCGGACTTTGTTGAGCAAGGGCCGAAGACGAGTTCAGCCTAGGCTGCGCGGGCGTCGTGGACTGTATGTTGGGGACAGCCTTGTACCCGGATGCATTGTTACCAGAGGGGTCGGGACTCTTAACTCTTATAGACGGCGGTTTTGTAGGTGATAAAGCCTCCGGTAGTGGCTGTAGCTCTTGTTGAGCTTGCTGCTGGCTGTTATCCTCCTGCTCTTGCTCCGTAGGCTGCGGTGACGGCGTGACGGCCCCGTTGCTGTCATACGTCTGGATGGTGAGAGGAGAAAAGTCCCGGTCATAGATGGCGGGTACTTTACCCTCTCGCTCCCAATGCTCTTGTTGCATGCGCTTCGCATGTGTAGGTATGACCTGCTGGTCAGGAGGAAGACGAGGATCGGGTTTATACATCGTTGCCAGCCATGGAGGGTCACTATCGGGTCTGTTCATAGCAGAGTATGCGGCGCTGGGTGGACGATTATCGCCTGACCGTGTTCCTGGGCGACCATTCGGGGTGCTGTTGGTGCTGCTGCCGGTGTTGTTGCTGTTGGGAGTCTTGGGCTTCTGGGTGACGGAGGTTTTGCGGTTGTTCGGCGGCTGTGACGTCTTCCGACCTGTTGGCGTGGATTTGGAGGGCGTCTTTGCCTTGGACGGGGAAGGATGGGAGGTGTTCGTGCTGTTGCTATCCTGAGTGGTGATTTCCGCCTTTGACTCGGAGTCAGGAGTCACTTCTCGTTCACGGAACGCTGATTCGCTAGGTCTACGGGTTTTGGGATAGACAATGCTGTCCTCGTTGCCATTGTCGAGCGTATTATTCCGAGTACGCGGTAGCGGGACTCCACGGTCGAGATGCTCTTGCGGTATGGGATGATGGCTTGATGCTAGTACGGGGATTCGAGACGAGCTCTTCCGCAGGCCAGGCTGTCGGTATACACCGTCGTTCTCCTCCTGGTCGGCCGCTATCTCCTCTGGAAGCCGGGGGTCAAAGTTGATTATTTCATTATCTTCAGTTTCCAGTGGAATGATCCCATCAACTCGGGCATCGGACGAGCCGCCACGTCTATGCCGTTTCTCTGCCTCATCCTTGGCAAGAGCAGGCCATTGCTCGCCTTGCTCTGTCGTAACAACTCCATTGATTCCATTGGCAGCTTCATGGCTACGGCCTCTCCCTCTCTTGCTGCCAGTAAATGGTGCAGGTAGACGGATACCGAGCTGCTGCAACTCCTCACTTTCAATCTTCGCAAGCTTGTCACGGTGTATCCATTGGGCATGCTCTGGGTCTTCAGCTTCTATCTGATAGAAAGGCTTGTTTTCCTTCCTCTCCGAGGCATCGAGAACGCTTGAGACGCTACGGTTGCCAGAATCACGGCTGTAAAGGTCCAGCAGACTGTCAGCTTCACTGTGAGTGCGGCTGAGACTGCTATCCTTGCGCCCGGCATGGGGAGTCAGGTAGGTGGACTCGGTCAGATTGTTCCGTCCAGAGCCAGCAGCAGACGATGTTCGAGACAGCGAGGTGCCGTTGACATGATTGTGTCGTGAATGTCGTGCCTGAGGAGGAGAGTCTGCGGAATGGCGAGTCTTCAATGTGGACCGAAGATTCTATGAGCCCATAGTCAGCCATGGAACGGCAAAAACATAAAACATTATAAAAGAAGAACTAAAGGAAAAAGACAAAATTCCTCCAACTCCGCTAAAAGACAAAAGTATGGCAGACGTACATCCTGTGCTATCGATGGATGGTCGTAGGAACTGTGAAAGGCGCTGGTGGCCGTGATGTTGTTGGGGTCATGGTGAATCGATGCGTCCGCTGGTTCTGCTGCAGCAATTCCCGCCATGCCAGCCAGCGCGCGCGCTCTTCTCGTCCTTTGTAGTGAATCCCCCGGAATGCTCCTGACTGTCTGCTTATCCACTCGGCTATCGCAAGAGTCGATTCTTCACTCAGCTGTGCGAGAGGCCAACGAGGACATGCCCATCCGCTGACGGTTGGTTCCACAGCAAAGGGCCACAGTTTATGCGCGAGGACGGCGGGAGCAGGAACGCGGTCGAGGGCAACGCCGGACGGCTGCCTGCAGCAGCAGCAATCTGATGATGTCTTAGGATGTTGAGCGAGAGAGAATCGAGATCCTGGAGGTCGTTTTGTTGGTAGTTTTGCTGCGTCCTTTTTTTTTTTCACTCTGTCTTGTCCCAGATCTCAACTCCGCACAGCCATGATGGCCTCCTGTTTGATACGAGAAAAGACGATGGCGTTTGTATCAGTCGAAAGGCGGCCCGACCCGTGCTAATGGGATATGATAATGGCTAACCGTCGTTTCAGCGAGGCCTCGCAACTGTGACTCGCAGGCAGGGCGTAGGAGGAAAAAAGGCCCAGAAGCAGGGGGCGAGGCAGGTACCCAGGCAGCGAGAGAAGCTGAGCCTGAAAACGAAGAACAAGACTAATAGTAGATTAAAATAAAAAGGAGCGACAGGCAAGGCAGCAGCTCTGTCCGGTCGTCGGTCTGGGGGTGATGCCGTCCGCAGGCCCTGGTGGTTGTCGTTGGAGGATTGAGGTTGTCGAGAGGGCGAGAAGGGCGACGAGAAAGCCTGCAGGCCCGGCGGGAAGACGCAAACATCCACTTTTTCCTCGTCTGCTTAAGTTACTACTAGCAAAGGGGGCGCACCACCCCCCGGTCAGAGCATCGACATCGAAGCACTCCGTCCGCCCACATCTGAGTATACGGCTCTCTGTCTACGTCGACGAGGCAGACGGCTCGCCTGCTATGCTATTTTTACCTGCTGTCCCGCCTGTGGTTGTATTTGCGGGCGATTATAAGCTGTATATGTCTGCTTCTACGGCCCCCTTTTACCGTCACGATGATCGCCCCCCCTGCTAGCTGGTCATCCACCTCCAGGCCCGTAGCACAAGTGTTCGGAAGATAAGCAGAGACGCCAGAAGACGTCTCTTGTTGCACCTGGTGTGGCTTGTCTGGGTAACGTCCTGAGCTTTGCTCGTCTTCCTTTTTGCGTTGTCTTGACCGAGCTGATTCGTCTCGTAGACTTGTTGATAACTCCCTCCGTATATATGGTTATGACAAACTCTGGGAACGGACTACAGGCCGTCCAGGAGGGGTTCCTGACTATGAGAGCGGGATGTCCTGCTTGGGCTACCCTGGCCTGTCAAATGCAAAAGGGGCTCTGTCGGCAGAGTCTGCCATAGACCATCGGGCCAATGGGTATGCACTGCATCTATGCCTGCCTTGCCAGAGAGCTCACCAGTGCTCGGCCTTTTTCACTGGTCCCTTCCGGTTCAAAGGCTCAAAAGTTTTAACAAGGTTAGCATTCCGGCGTTACATCAGGAGGCTGACATCTATGGAGCCGCCAACCATTGCTCTGCTCTCGTCAGGGTAAACAAACACCCAAAAGGCCCGTTGAAGAGTGATTCGCACTCTATATATGCTGACTCTGGATTTTACATATATAGTTAGCCAGCTTAAACCTCGGAAATATATAAGCTCCCCTGCTAAGTTCACCGACGGCATGGATGGCACGCCTGCAGCAGCCCAAGACTGGAGCCAGCAAGCGGAAGAGATGGGGAGACTGAAAAAAAAAAAAAATTTCTTCAACTATAGCCGTTTACCCATTGTCCAGCCAGGTCTAGAGAACGAAGTGGGATGTCAATTTTGACTAATACAGCTAGTTAACTGGTCAAAATACTTCGCTTCGGCGCCGAATCTCGCTACGCTCTGCAGGTACTGAAATGTACCTCGTCCAGCGGCAAAACCAGACTGATCAAGAACTTATCCTGAAACTTTTCCGCCAGAACAGGATTTGATCCAGACAAGAACGACCCAGCTAGTCGTTTACATGCATTAACTACAAAGTGTAAGTTGATATCCACCGGCTGGGTTGTGCCACTTTGCACCCTTTACTTCTGCATGGCGGTCGAATGACATCATCTCCCTGTTTACCCGTACCCTCCATCGCCTCTGCTTGCCGGATAGAAGAGTTGGCATCCGTATCTCCTCATTATATATTCTCAGTCCTCCCTCTTCTTCTTCGTTTGCTTTTACTCTCGTGAAGAATACATGCGGCAGAGAGTCTACTGAACATTCGCCATAATATTATTTTGCAAACACTACAAACTCAAGAATCCTTATCTCCACCAATATCATCCACCATGGGCTGCGGATGCGGATCTAACAACTGTGGGTGCAACGGCCCAAAGGACTGCACTTGCACTAGTGGAAGCTGTAACTGCACTGCTTGCGGCGTATGAAGCCCCTATTATATCTCACCAGCACTCCAACCTTCTCAAGGACCTCTTTGGCTAATACATGTATAAAAAAATAGAAATAAAGCCTAAAGTCCGTGAACTACGACGTCATACGGGCCCCTTCGAGTGACCCAACGCAGTGTCAATTATCATTATCACATTCATTATACTTGAATATGTCTAGCTTATCTGGGCCTTGATCTTGGTTCTCCTGTTTATCTATGAGTGAGCCTTTTGAGTTTTCGGGTCTCCAGGTCTTGCCGAGTAATCGGATGAATAGTTAGGAATGGCCAGTAAGGCAGATGAATAAATACTTAACTCTCCTTAATAATATTGCATTTTACGTAGTTGATTATGACTTGGTAAAACAAGTGGAGATAAAGTAAGGGACTTGATTCTCATCATCGGTAAGAGATAGTAGTATATAGTCACATATAAGGTTATCAATGTAATATCACCACTATTAGAGACGTGAATAGTACTAGTATGAGCTCTGTGCTGATGACAAATTAGTAAGATAAAGTAGCTACAGTGATTAAATAGGCCTGGCCTCAGCATCAGCTATAAAGAGTTCTAATCTTAGATCTTAATACATCATGATTTGTAGTATAAAAGAAGGCAAAGCAAAGCTGTCAAGCTCGATGAGTCTATTTATATAATTAAGGAACAACATCTTAAAGTAGGCTGATCCTCTTAAATAAGAGGTGCTAATTACTTCTGTTTAATTCTGTACTAAGATTTTCAAACGAAAATAAAGTCCTTTAACAAACACTAGATACGCCATAGAGTATTAAAATAGGAGTAGTAAGGGTATGTGTTAAGAGGTACAAAGGGTTTAATAAGCCAGGCAGACCAAGCAGAAAAAGGCAATCTGCATAGAGTAGGTAGGGGAAATGAATAATAAACATGATCATAAATTATACTGTGCGGAAAAGGCGGGTGGGAAGAAAAGCACTCTTTAACGGCGCGTCACTGCTTCAGACACCTTCTGTGAATTTGCTGGCGCGGCTGCCATCAGCTGCAGCCAAGCTTCGTCCAATTTCGTCTCTACCCGACGGTGTTGAGGCCGCCAGTAGGAATTCCGATGGTGCAACTATACCACTCTGAGGAGTGGTTGCTATCCCCTCGCATATAGCAGATCCCACAGGCGTAGCAATGGGTGTCCGAGCGGGCGATGGGCGGAATGCAACTCTTTCGGAATATATGCTTTCGTCAGAGATAGGCCGGTCAGCAGATCGAGATATTGGTCCTCCCAGCCCAAGTTCCTTATGCAAACCGCTGCCGATAGAGTCTTCTCCGTCTGTGGCAGTAGCTTCTTTTTGATGGCCAGCTGGTCGAGGTGGTACGATAAGACTCTTTTCGTCGGTCCCGAATTTGTCGTCGTAGCCGTCACCGCCAGTTTCAAGGACAGAGGCAAGTTTTCTTCCTCCTATCTTTTGAAATCCCCGCTCAACAGGCTCTCCTGCCATTGAAGCGGTTGATGTTCTAAATCTATCAAAAACACGTGTCGCTCCGCCAAGGACCGTCCCAGAAAGCTGGCTGGTGTTACTTGTGGAGAATGTGTTTCGGTCCGCTGAAGCGCCAGAGCTCATTATCCCGCCCGTAAGATTGCTTTCGCGAACAGCTTCTCGCTTCCGTACACGGCGCAGCAGAAGTAACAGTATTATGATCAGAGTAATCCCAGCTACACCCCCAACAACACCACCAACGATCTTGGGGACGTCAGAGTTGGAAGCGGCCTTGGAAGGGTCTCCATTAGGTTCGGTTGGTGCGGTTGGTTGTGGGTGTACACCTGTTAATTCTCCCCCACCCCCTCCTGGAGGATATTTTGAAGCAGAACTCGTCGATACTGATGAGAGGGATATGGACGATGACGAAAATGTGTAGCTGCTTGAAGAAGAATCGGACGTTGATGATGATACAGAGTGTGTAGATGATATGGAGGCCGGTTTGCTGGTTGATATTGAAGAATTCAAAGTTGATGATTCGGAGGACTCCGAGGGCGACATGGATTGTGTATTAGAGGGTATTGAAGAATCCTTCGATGATGGATGTGAAAGGATGGAGGTGGAATCATGAGAAGTGACGGGTATAGTTGAAGGTGAGGAGATGTTTGTAGATGGCTTAGAGGGCTGAGGAACATGGGTAGAGGGTGACGAATGTTGGCTGGAGGGAAGTGAAACGTCTGTTGATGGTAGCGAATGTTTACTAGAGGGAAGGGATACATTCGTTGACGGCTTTGACGGTTCGCTCGGCGGAGGTTGTGAAACAGTCTTCATATCGTGGATTTTCGTCGGTGGAGTTGGAAAAGGAGACACGATGATTGGGGACTTGGATCCGGAGGGAATCGTGACAACACCGAGACGTGAGTGCGAAACAGTTGCTGGGAGAGAAGGGACGGTAAACACGGCCGCTGTGGTACCATCCATAAGGACAGCCTCAATGACCGTCAGTACAACGGTAGTGGTGCGTGGTGTCTCGTGTTTGGGAGGCGTCTCATTGTTCCGACGCTCCTTCGGTAATTGCTCTACTTCTCTCTGTACTATGTCCTTGATCCGATATTCAGGCCCTTTCCAATGTTTCCGCCGATCAATGCGATGTCCCCCCATCCTGGGCATAGAGTAAGCAGTATCTCAGATACCGCTTTGAAGAAAGAAATTAAAAAAGTTGTAGAAAATGTTCTACACAATCAATCCAAGGAAAATGTCACAAAATGAGGAAAAAAGGCCTTTTGCAGAGCTTTGCTGCATTCACTTGTGAATATATGAACCAGAGAGGCCGAGTTATGGTGTTGATATTGAAAACTGAACCAGGTCAAAAGGAAGATGGCACATAGTATCCTAATCGAATCTGGCAGATATGCCCAGTTTAAAATTGAATCGACGTCCTAATTCGTTTTCAGAAGTGGGTTTAAGAACGGTAGTTGTTTTAAGGGAACGAACGGAAATATGTAGAGAGTGGCTGCTGTAACGTGGAGAAAGAGAACGTAAATGCTTCTAGCAATGTATGAAACGAAGGCTCGTGTTTGTGTACGTGTGTTGATAATGAGAGGATCGTCAAGAGAACGGACGTCAATCGCTGTGAGAGTAAAGAATGACTGTTAATGTTCGGCGTAGTGGCGAGGAAAAAGGAAAAGGGACGATGTCGAAGCAAGTCGCCCTTTGCTAGTCCATGACAGGAGGAAAGAAAGGTCGAAAGGAACGGCTGCTGGTCATTAGACCAACTAGCACGGCTGAGGGAGCAGCTATCATTTGAAGAAGATTTTGCGTTAAAAAGGGTTTGGCTTTGCCATTGGTTCCGAATCGAGTGGTTCTTAATTTACCTGGCCAAAATCTAGAGGTGGAGGGACCTGGAGAAAGGGGAAACCCTGGTCAGCGCAGCTGCGTGGAATTGTGACAAATAAACGAGTTGGAGGAGTGAAGAGCTCGAGAAGACAGGGCCACGAGTGGTTTTGTGGCGGTTTCCCACTCGCATAGGTTGAGATGTCCAGCCAACCCGCGTGCAGGACGGGGGATGGGACAATGAACGAACCAACAATCCCAGCCGCGAGCCACGTCGGGCCTTCTGTTTGCTCTGCCTGCTCACCTTCTCAGCGTCCTTGATGGATGTGTCTCTTCTTCAGCGGCTGCACAGACGCCATCAGGAGTCTTCCACGTCGTCCTCGTCGTCTGTGCCGTCGCTGTGCCAGAGTTGTCGTAGTTGCAGCGTCGACGGAGCAGAAGAAGCGAAGTTGATGCCATGTCGTGCGCGCTTCCTAATCGGGAAGAGTCGCCGCCAAGTCCCTGCCAAGATGAGAAATCAAACAGCGAGGATGACATGATTGGTCAGCACGGGCCGCGGTACCTGACGCTAGTCCATTAAGGGAAGCGAAGATTGAGCTTATGTAATATTTAATTGATTATGTAACATCTACACTGATCGGAGGAAAGAGCGAACAACAAGAGCTAGTAGAGAGTTATTTGATCAACGGGAGGTTTTTATCTGTGAGTGCGCGATGTAGAGATCACAAGCAGTCTTCCTTTAGAATAGACAGTCTGAGGTGTAGATGTAGAATGTGCTGAGTATGGGGTATGCAATCTAAAATGTCTCCAATTCCTCTCCTCCAGCCTCGCCATCTGGAATCTCGAATCCCTCCTAGTTCGATCGTTAGTATGGAGATTAACGATGATCAACGGTTTTTAAGACATGAATAGGGGTTATACCTCTGTAGAGTACAGGATGGCCTGGATATGCTTAACCAACGAGTCTTCTTCCTTTTCCAATTCTGGATCAGCCTCAACGGCCTGCTGGAGCAAAAGTTCAATGTCTCTCAGCTTCGCAAAGTAAAAATCACGCTCCTTTTCGAGGCCGGCGATGGCCTCCTTTTGTGCGTTCAGTTCTTGGGTCAGGGCGAGGTTGTTTGCACCACCAACTCGCGCTCTGCCAGCGGCGCTCGTAGGCGTTGTGCCTCGTCGGGTGCCTGTGGCCGAGGAGGTTCCTGAACGAGCTCCCCCGGCAGCAGGTGGAGGCGCTCCGGATCCCTTTCGTCGTGCAACGGCATCGTATTCACCGCCAGGATAGTACTGGTCCCAATGTCTTTTTATCCACTGCAGAAACTCCAGGTTGTCCTGCATACGGCACTTGATCAAGGACTGGACAGGGACCGGACGGTCGATCTGATGGCGCACAAAGGCACCTATATATAGAAAGCACATTGTCAGTCCCAGACCTAGATGCTATTGCGGACGGTGCCAGGGGCGTACTCTGCAGAATCTTAAAGTTGTTTACATAGGCGTATTCGGTGTTAACGTTGAACTTTACTCGTCCCATAGGGATGTCCACTATAATGACCACAGTTAGCTGGGCGGTCTTATTTACACCTGTTTGAAAGCCATACTTACTATAAATTGAGTCAAGAATTTGACAGAATGCAGCACTAATATCCCAAGAGTCAGCACATCTTCTTCGAGGTCTCAAATTAACACGCAATTATCGAGTGACGAGCGAACGACCACATTCCCTCTCCCATGTCTCTACGTAGAGCGTCGACCACCGAACCGGCTGAACTTCGTGATAAGACAAAACATAGCACATATGTGCACACCATTCTCCGGTGGAGGAACAAACGGATCGAATGGGAGGGAGAAGCAGCCGTAGCTCAAGGGGTAGAGGATATCACGCATACCCGGTTCCGCATTGCTCGACTTTCGTCACATTCAGTTGCAGCAGGTTGTTAACCCACTGCAGCAACTCCTGTCTTATCGGTTTAAACAGCCAGTAGTCAGCATATGCGTCATCAACTCCCGCCCTCTCGACATCGACATCTTTGACACCAACCCTAGCAACACCGTTGTATCGCAGGGGAACGCGTCCTGGCCAAGGCGGGGCAACGGCGGCCAGGTAATGTCCACGTCGAACTCGCAGGGCAAAATCCACCAGACTCGTACCTTGATTCACTCATCGTCGCGATATCGGTCGTTCAAGTCGTTAGTGAAGGAAGAGGAGAATGGTTCCCCTTGGTACGTCTTTGGCTTTTAGGTTTCTCAGGTACGGGTCGGAATCTTCTGGAGAGCCGTTGGTGGGGAGTCAGCGGCGTGGGAAAGGGAGGATATCTTGTCATTTGGTTTATCAGAGCGGAAGATACCTAGCTGGATGTGTCTCTGTAATAGGAGACCGCTGTAACAGAGGCAGCGCGAGTGTGTGGTGGAGGATTTGGATGTCTGCAGGCGACTTCGTTCTGTGATTTGATAAGTGACAGAAAAAGGAGACTTCGGCCTGCCGGGTTAATTTTGCTAAATAAATATTGTTTAACTAAGGACTCCAGCCCCAGAAACAAACAAATAAATCGCGAGTTTTAATATCGTTTACCCCCAGAACACTGCTGATCCCGCCGGCCTATACCCTCCTACCTGGTTCCCCAGCGTGGGGAGCCTTTCTGGGATATAAGTTAAGGCCATGACTACACGGCCAGAACAACTAGGTGTTGGGTTCTTTGGTCCTTAGAATCCTGACTGCGTACGACAGATTTGCTACGTCAAGACAATAATAAATATCACATCATTACAAAGAATATCGGCCGTTAATTAAGAAATATCCATCCATATCGTCGTAATCCAGGTCACTCCTCATCCGGCTCCCAGACTTTAACCACGACTTTCCCGCGGGCATGGCCACTGCTCATCACCTCATAAGCACTCAATGCCTGGTCCAGTTCCCAGATTTCGCCTACGTATGTCCTGAATTCACCTGCTTGAGCCAGCTCCCTACATCTCTCGATGGCCTCTGTATTCGTGAATGCGGAAATCTGCTTATACGGTCTAGGCACTCCTCCCAGCCAGGTTGGTAATGTTGAGTTCATGATCACCTTCCATAAAAACCCAGGCACTTCCACGATGGAGACACCCATCTTGGGGCCGACAGTAACATACGGATGATCTTTGCCGGGCTTAAGGTACTTAGCAGAACATATCCAAAGATCCTGACTTCCGTAGGCATCGAATATGACGTCGAACTTCTCTTCGTCATTGCCGTACTTTGCAGCAAGATGCTGGACTAGTGTTTGGCCCTCCGCGTTGGGGAATGAGGTGTGATCGATGGTGTCGGTACAGCCCAGCTGGAGGGCAAGCGCATGGTTATTGCCAGAACAGATTCCGGTGATTCGCGCGGTGGGGTTACGGTGACGCAGAAGCTGGGTTGCAAAGTGTCCAACACCACCGCAGGGGGAGTTTATGAGAACTTTGGCGTCCTGGGGCACTTCTGCTGTTTCAATCAAGACTAAAGCCGTATGAGCAGAGACTCCCAGGCCTGAAGCTTCTGCGAACGATACATCGGCGGGCTTTCTAGCGATAGCATCTGCTTCAATGGCAATATATTCAGCCAGTGCGCCGCGGCCAGTACCAAGGTACGGCTTCACAGGCAACGAGCCAAAGACTGGCGTGCCTGGCTTAAAGTCTCGAGATCCGTTGGAAACAGGAACACCCTTTCCACAGCTTACGATGACGCCAGAGAAGTCTGTCTCGGGTACTGCAGGCATTCGACGCAGCCACGAGGGGACAAAATGCATCAGAATGATCACTCCGGGATGGAAGGCGACATGAGAGACTCGCACCAGGACAGAAGTATCAGTTGGAGGCGTGGGCATGGAGACGTCATCCTTCAATGACAGAACTTTGGAAGGTGAACCAGCCCGTTGATGTTTCCAGGCTCGCATAGTTTTAGGGATAGACATTGATGTCGCTGCTTTCGATGTCATGGTTAGAATGCTATGTGATTCTTGAATAGCAAGGAAACAATGGACTGCGACTAAGTATATCCGTAAAGAGCTCCATCTGAGGACTCGCCGGCTTTCGTGCAGATAAGTAGTTGATCTCTCAAGAGCCTGCTACCACGCTATGTTTAATTGTGTTGCCTGCCCACTTGGCAGAGGCTGCCCGGCTTGCCCCTTTGCCTGAGAACATGCAATGCCAGAGTATCCTCAGTCTGTGGTTGAGCCAGTCAAAGCCAATAACAGCTCGTGATAGCCGAAGAATCAAGACACACGGTCGAGTCGCTAAATAATACGACCAGGGAGACTTATACCCTCCATGTTGGCGCAACATTCCTGCTGTATGACGTTGGTTGGTAAGTCATCCATTGTTTGGTCTCATCTCAATCACAGACAGACATTGATGAACTCAATGGGAAAGTATGATATTAAGATATGAATCAGAAGTAGACTCAAGAAATGCAGAAACATAACCGTATATCATAAAGAAATCTATATGAATAGAATCCAACTATTGCAAAAGAAGAGGGCACAGATAACAGATCTCGAGATGATCCAAAACACACCAGCGCCAGGAGCTATGTTCTATCCGAAATCAAAGAAAAGAAGACGGCCTTCTTTTTTAACCTTCCAGCGATTCTATACCGTCTAAACCATATCCAAAGTCCATAATCACAGCTCTGGCGTCTTGACTAGTTGCGACTATTCTTCTATAATCTGATTTTGCGCTCAGCATCCAGCTCGTGGTCCAGCCAGGGAGATCGACGCTGAGTTTTCCAGCCTTTGCGTCAAACACTTTGATACTCATATCGTAACTGCCGCTGATAACTCGGCCATTGACGTTATCCATGTGCAGAGACCTAACGAGGCCGGAATGGCCTTCCAGCTCCTTCACGAGTTCACCCGTGTTTGCGTCAAATTGGTATATAACCTGGTCGTTTCCGCCAGCTAGGATAGTGCGTGCATCCTCAGAAAATTCAACACAGGCCAGGCCACGGTCTTTGCTGGCAAATTCTTTGATGCAGAGACCGGATGAGATGTTCCATAATTTAGCGACGCCGTCACCGCTGGCAGAGACGACTAAATCACCACGGAGCTGGACAGTGTTTACTGGACCGCGGTGGCCGAGGAGGCGTTTGAGTAGCTGGCCGGTTTCGCGGTCCCAAACGCAGATAGTAGTGTCCTTGGAACAGGACACGATGTGCTTATCGTCAAAGCAGACGTCGAGAACACCGGCTTGGTGCCACTTCAAGCGGCGAATGGGGCGATAATCATCTTGCATATCCCAGACGATACAGCTGGCGTCTGACGAGCCGGTGACCATGATCTTATCATCAAACTGTAGACAAAGGATCGAGGCATTGTGGTACTCTCCAGACTCATGGTGGGAGATGAGGTCAGCTGTAGAAGCCACAGGTGGACATATGCTTATGAAAGGGGAGCTGCCGGTTGAGTCTGCAGGCGGAGTGATGGGCCAGGGTGTTACGGGCACGCTGCTGTCGGATGTGGCCTGGTGTGCACCAATGACTTTCAAACACGGCCACGGATAGCGTGCATCCCACACGCGGATGGTACGATCCCGAGAACCGGTAATGATTTTATTCCTGGCCAAGTTGTCAGTTAAACATGAAGCGGAATACAAAGAACATGTAAGGGAATGACATACTCGTCAAACTGAACACAGTACACGCTGTCCTGGTGGCCATGCAGGTAGATGGCAGCAGCTTTTCCAGACTTCCAGCGGTTCTCCAAAGTGTGTCGAACCTTGTATACCTTTTTCCAGTCCTGGGCGGGTTTCTTCCTTCCCAGGCCCATCGCTCTTTTCGGGATGCCAGGTGTACGAGTGACATTACGACTGTCTCTGTATTCACGATAAAAAACCTCTCGCCAAACATTGCTAGACGAAGCATGGACGTTCCACGAGCGCGAGACTAGCTCTGCATTTTTGAGTGAATCGGCGTCGAGGAAAGATAGAATATGCGCCATGAGTTCTGCAGGCAAGGAAACGGGATCTATCGAAAAAAAGATGTGTTAGCAATGCAAGACAAAAACCGTCTTGAAGAAGGTTAGACTAACCCTTGCGAATGCAATCGAGCTTCTTTGCATTATCGTCAGTGTCCCGAATATTGATGCTTATTCCACTTTCCGAGTCCAAGGCAAGCTTGACACCAAGATGACCAGCAAGCTCAAAGATCTCCATTCCTTCGTCCTCCCCCTTCGGTGGTGGTGCAAGCATCCCCTTGCGCCCAGCCGCACCGCCCACCAGCTCGCCATTCTGCTGTGTGCAAGCGAAGTCCTTGAAGTTAGAAGGTAAAGGCGGGCTCGACACCGGAGGATATAATTTGTTCAAATTGCAAATTCCACCAAGGGACCGGCGGCGTGGCAGTCTGTGGCTCCGAAACCAGCCTGCCTTGGACTCGTCATGGCCCTGGTTTTCCAGCAGCTGTTCGCCCGGTATCTGCGCAACTCGTTTCCCCTTGTTTCGAATGCTGATGGACAAAGACCGGGTGATCGTCTTGAGCTCACTGGCGCCATGCAAGATGCTGGAGAAGCTCTTGCTATGGCGATGCTTTGATCTGGGGGCTGTGGCGGCGAGAGTCTCATCCGTCTCGACAATGGCACTGTGGTTGTTTTCACCAGCGAAAGGAGAGGCCGCCTCTCTGTGTGATCCGTCATGGACTCGTCCAATTCCATCTTGCGTCTGGTGATGGTGGTGATGGTGATGGTGAAGCAGGTGATGTTGATGATGCTCTCCAGCCGAAGTGAGCGGCCGCACTCTGGAGCGAAGCGTCGACCGCCGGCGACCAGGGCTAGTATTAGACATGCAGCAAGACATTATCGCTGAAACAGAAACTGCGCCTTAAACTAGCTATGGATGCGAGGAGGATCAAAGGTAAGTAGGTCGTAACAAGTATATCTCGCTCTTGCGCTGATGCGTGGGGGACAGTCGGCCTTGTATCAGGTCGAACCCCTACGGCTGCAAGTTCCGGACTCTAACACAAGAATAAACGAGGCCTCAGACGAAACCAAAGGCAAAGAAAGAGAAAATTTGTCTCATGGGAGAAAACAGCAGATACTAGAAACTATACAAATAAGAATGGCAAAGAAAAAAAGACAGAAGAGGCGGCAGAAGGAGAAGTGAATAGTGGAATAGAAGAGAGGAAAAGGAGTCGCCTGCCCTCAATAACTTTTAGTTCGCTTCCTTTTTTTTTTTTTTTTAGACTCCAGCTTTGCTTACTTAAGCATACAAAATTTTCATGCCAAGAAACCCGGGGAAAGGCGGCTCAGGGGCTTTTTTTTGCCTTTTTTTGCCTTTTTTTGCCTTTTTTGCCTCGTCGGTTTAAGCATAAATTATAGTTTTACTGATAAGATGGGAGACGGATGGGATGGGATGGGATGGCAGGTAGCGGGCGATGGAGGATGTTATAGCGACGGACGGGGAGGCTTGGGGAAGGCAGCGTCGTAGCCGGTCAGCGTGAAGCGGTAGCGGACGTCGCCCTTCTTCATCCTCGTCACGGCGTCTCGCAGGCCGTCCTCCCCTATCTGGACCTCCTCGACCCAGCTCTGCAGCCCCTTATCGGCCGCCAGCTGCAGCATCTCCAGCATCTCCCTGCGGCTCCCCAGGTGGCTGGCACCCATCAGCACCCCGTTGGCGATGAAGCTCTGTGCCTTGATGGACGGGCCGTCTTCCTTGGGCAACCCAACGCTCACCCACTTGGCATGCACGTCCAGCAGGGACAGGTACTTGTCCAGCGCAAAGTTCTTGGACGAGTTGGCGCAGTTGATGATCAGGTCAAAGGAGAACTTGTGCGGCTTCTCCCAGCCCTCTTCGGCCGTGGCAATGAACCCGTCTGCTCCCAGCTTGCGGGCGTCTGCCTCCTTGGCCCGCGTGCGTGAGATGGCCCAGGTCTCGGCCCCTAACGCCTTTGCGAACATGACGCCAAAGTGCCCGATGCCGCCCAGTCCGACGATTCCGACCTTCTTGCCGGGGCCACAGCCGTTGCGGACGAGAGGTGAGTACGCAGTGATGCCAGCGCACAGCATGGGAGCGACAGAAGTGGTGGCCAGCTTCTCGGGGATGGGGAACACCCAGTGCTCGTGGACTCGGACATGGGAGCCGTATCCTCCCTGGCTGACGATGCCAGTGTCAGGCCACTTGGAGCCGTACGTGTCCATGATGACGTTCGGGCAATACGTCTCATTGTCGTTCTTGCATTGCTTGCAGGTGCCGCAGGAGAATACTTGGGCCCCGACACCGACTCGTTGGCCTTCCTTGATCAACGTCACTTTGGGTCCAACACGAATGGCAGTGCCCACGATCTCTATGTCCTTGTTAGCATATGTACTCTTGTCACCTTGTCCATGTAGGGACATACCGTGGCCGACACATAGAGGGAAGAGCTTAGGACCCCATCCACCTGTTTCCTCGTCATCAGTCACCCAAGTTTCCTCTCTCAGAAGATTGTAGAACAATCGTACCAGTGATGGTATGAATATCACTTCCACAGATCCCGCAGGCTTCTACCTTGACATCAACGTCTTCATACCCTGTCAGTCTCCTAGTCCATCAATTTGTTCAATTGCGTAATAAGGTAGCCTCACCATAGTCCTCGAACGGTTTTAGTTTATACTGTGCTATCGTCAGCTATATAATCACCGCGGACACATTGAACAGAAGTGAATACGAACATGACGCTTGTGGAACTGAGTATGCGTCTCCGCACTGTCGACCTGGAACCCCTCTGCTTCGTCCCTGGAAGGCATCTTGACTCTGCTTGCTTCAAAAGTTGCGTTATCCGAATTCTCAGGATACGTCTATGATCGTGAAAATTTCTTTATTGAAAAAAGAATCGGGGTGATACTGTCATAGTTATATGGAGAATGGGCGAACTGTGCCCGGTAATCCCATGATTTTCACCTCCGCCAGCAGCGGGTCTTGCTGCCTTGCAGTGTCGTATCAGAATCAAAGGTCAACCTGCTTTGCCGATGTGATAAACGGGATAAAGCCCGTGTTGCATCGACGGCTCCACCGTTCCCCACCGTCCCAGGGCGTAGGGGCGCATTTTATCCCATATACATTTGATGCGTGTCTGATTAAGGGATCACAAGATATTATTGATATATTTGATGTGTGCGCATTATTCAATGAGTTCGGTTGCTATTATATTTTAAGTCTAACTATATATTCTGCGGTAACTACAACTAACTACAGTAACCAATGGATCGGGCTAAAGACACTCAGGTATCTACCGGCACTACATATCTACGCAACATCACTGAGCCTCATTTCGATGGCCATGGCCGGCTTGATCTTATCTGTTATCTCTTTCTCCTGTGCCTCCGTCAAACGAGGCATCGGTGCTCGAGGATACCCGCCATAGCCATAACAGACCTGGATCGCAAACTTGGTCCCTGGGATGGTATACTTGGACATGATCCAGTCTCCGTCACTAAGAATCTTCTGCACCTCCATCGCCTCTACCAGCTTTCCCTGCTTCCATAGATTGAATACTTCTACACAAAGATGAGGTAACACATTCGCACCGCCGGCTATAATGCCGGACCCTCCCGAAACAAGCGTTTGAAGAGCAAAGTCCGCATAACCACCAAAGGCAAAGTATGGAGGTGGGACTGCTCGCTCAGGCGATCTTTCTACCGAAGACATTTTCAAGGAGGAAGCCGGCGTGACAGCATTCATGGCAGTGGCAACACGGCATAGCTTCCCCGTATTGCCACATGTAAATTTGGTTCCAATAATATTGGGATGCTGTGATAGTCGAATGATAAAATCAGAGTCCATATCAATTCCAGCAACTACCCCGGGGAAGTTATATAGAATGATGGGGAGAGGGGACCCATCGGCCACCTTAGTGAAATATTCGAACAGAGCGTTCTGGTCCCCCATTGCAGCTCGGTAGTAGCTGGGTGAGATCAACAGTATATATTCTGCGCCTGCATCTGCTGCCTCTTGGCATATCTCGATGGTACCTCGAACTCCTTGATCGGTAGCACCAGATATGACGGGAATATGCTTGAATCCAGCCTCGTCCAGTGCCGAGCGGGTTTGCTGTGTGACAAGGGCGCGCTCTACTCTGGACAGATGGACGGCTTCACCGTTCGAGCCCATGGTGATCAGGCCGGCGATCCCGGCCTTTGCAAGTCGTATTGCATGAGCGCGGATCGTGGGTATGTCAAGTTCTTCTGTTGCAGGGTCGAAGAATGTCATGGTAGGCACATAGACGCCTGGCTGGAGGGGCGTCCTCTTCCGCTCTGCCATTCTCGATTATATCAACAGTGAAGTCAATCGCAAACTGTCTTTTAGCTGTAAGCTGTTGGCGTATGCCCATAAAACTTTAGGTCTGAATCTGAACCGTATATCAATTATTAGGAACGGATGTTGGTGACACCGTCAGAAAACGTTGAGCGTTTGGATGTTGGGCGGGGGTCAGTTACCGGGCATCGCGGCCAAGCTCCGACATCCGCCAGAATGAACCGCCTAGGCAGCTCCCGCTCATGGTTCCCTCCTTTTAGCTACATCCACTCTTTAGGGGTAGTAGAAGAAATATATACGAAAAGGTATACTTTGGTATTACCATATTCCGCAAGGTGAGTAATGTATAGTTGTTGTGTAGTATTACATGTCAGGGGCCTGCGTTGTACTGCTCGGAAGCCGCTAAACAAAGAAGCTTCTCAATAGTTATCTGGCATCTTTTCAACATAGGCATACGGCATCTCATTACAAAAGGAGATTTGTCTGTCGCAACCCGGTTGAGATGGCTCCTCCAGACGTGTTGATGGTAGGATATGTGCTTTTGGTTTATAAAATGGAAACTGACATGTGTACATGCAGGTTGGAACAGGTGAGTATACCACTGGCTTCGTAGGAGGCGCCGCTTCCACCTCGGATAAGAAGGTGGGAGTCGTTGGCCTGACAATGTTTGACCTACGGAGACGAGGGAAGGTCGGCAACCTGAGCATGGCTGGCGTATCAGGCCTGAAATTTCCCCATATCAGTGAGTGTTCCCGCTGTGCTCCCGCTACGGCGGCGAAGCCATAGCCGTTTTGACCTGATACTGATGTCTGCTCCAAACATGGCGTAAAAGGGAAACATCTCCAGACCAACATATCCGAGGTGTATAACGGGCTGTCAACTTCGTTTGAGTCTTACCCAGCAGATGACAAGGTTGACGCAAATGCGTACAAGGCGGCCATAGATGCGTTAGAGCCTGGCTCAGCTATCACTATATTTACTCCTGATACCACACATTATGAAATTGCGCTGTACGCTATCCGGCGTAAGATCCACGTCCTTATCACTAAGCCAGCTACAAAGACCCTGGATGACCATCTCGAGCTTTTGGCGGAGTCTCGAAAGCATAACGTTTTCGTATTTATCGAGCACCATAAACGTTTTGACCCAGCATACTCTGATGCTCGCAACAAGGCTCGAAAACTAGGAGACTTTAACTATTTTTATAGCTACATGAGCCAGCCCAAGAGCCAACTGGTGACCTTTAAAGCATGGGCCGGGAAGGATAGTGATATTTCGTATTACCTTAACTCCCACCATGTCGACATTTGTGAGAGTATGGTTCCGGAGTACACCCCAGTTAAGGTAACTGCCTCAGCCTCAAAGGGAGCAGCTATTGAGCTTGGCTGTGTAGAGGAAACTGAAGACACGATCACTCTGATGGTGGAGTGGAGGAAGAAAGAAGAGCCTTCTAAGGTCGCAACAGGCGTATATACCGCAAGCTGGACTGCGCCTCAACAGGCTGGAGTTCACTCCAACCAATACTTCCATTGTAAGTATATCGAGATTCTTGGACGCCCTATCCAAACCAATTCAGAGAAAAAAAAAAAAAAAAGGAGAGATTTCGCTTCTAATACTTTATTTAGGGATGGGATCGAAGGGCGAGATTAGAATCAATCAGGCCAAGAGAGGATACGATATCGCAACCGATGAAGGGCTTGTGTGGTACAACCCGTAAGTTCAAGTGAAAGAACCACAGAGTGTGCATTTACATGAACATAATATGCCACCAGCCTGCTGGTCCCGACAAGGGACGGATAGCTGTTTTAAGTTTTTCCACGTTTATGCACATCGCTTTGGTTTTAACTCTTCCGTTGTTGTTCCATTTTTGAAGCTCGCTAATGATCTCCTCCGTCCCTTGACAGGTTCTATATGAGCTATGCTCCCGACGAGGAAGGGAATTTTGGTGGTCAGGGAGGCTATGGGTATATAAGTTTCGAGAAGTTTATCGATGCTATTACTGCCCTAAACGAAGAACGGGTGACTCTCGACCAACTCGACCATCGCGGACTGCCAACCCTGAAGAACACTATTGCGACGACCGCGATCTTGCATGCTGGTCGAATCTCCTTAGACGAACAGCGTTTTGTTGAAATCCTGAGGGATGGGGACACCTGGACATTAAAGTAGGCTTGGAGGGTATTCGCAGCCACATGGGCAGTGTCATGATGTCGTTGCACAAAGCAAAGTCAGCGATAAACTAAGAGGGGAGCTGGATCCCGAGCTTAGCCTAGATGCCCTTTGCATAGCCCCCTTCGTGGAGCTTCTCTTGTCTGCTTTCTTGGTATCTTCATAGTGTTGATTCCTGTGGAAGGAAGAAAAAGCCTTGATGGAATACTGAGGCTTACATAAGCGTGGCTGGTGATCCAGTGATCTAACTTCGATAACATAATACAGTTACGCGCCGCATGTGGCTGGTGATGTCTTTATTTCTCTTTCTGGAATTATTTGTTAAATTTTTTTATACAAACGACGGCAGCAATAACAACCGAATTAGCCAATACTGCGCCTTTTCTCCAAGCCTCGTCGTTGACATCAGAGATATTCTGGGCGGCTAGCTGACGTTATCTCTCGTCACTCTCAGGCATTCTTATTGTCCCATGCTATTATTTTCGCCTCCAGTATGAGGTTCCAATAATGCATTTAAGGTTGCAGCGTTGGAGAGTGGAGTTGACCACTCAAGAAACGGAGCGAAAACGAAGGCTTTCATGCATGTTCCCGTACTCCGTACAGGCTTTCGAGAAAACCTGATCATGCTGGAATTGTCCTTGCATACCATCCTTTACTTCACGGTCCGTCATATGTGAAATAAGAGGTCTCCCAAGCTCCTCCATGGAATACTCAACTTGGCAACGGAGGCGGAGTAATATCCACCTCTTCAGCGGATAGTTCCTTGGTTGGCAAGCTAGCAGATGGGAGAACGAGTTCCATGGGGCTCCCCTCCGCACACAAGCTACGTCAATAGAGCATAAGATAAACACTACGGTTCATATGAATTACAAGAGGAGAAAAAATCGCTCAGTGACAAGGGAAATTGGCACGATAGATCTACAAGTTGGATGAGGGGATGTGTTGGGAGGGCTGATCCTTGTATTCAATATGGAGAGTCCAACCGAGCAACATATCGATTTTAATAAATCCCTTCCGAGCCAAGGTACCTTGGCCAGGAAGGGTAGTACACCAATCGACACGAGGGAGCAGCTTTTCATCTCCATATTATGGTACGCTTTTTAGCCTCCCGCAGGCGCCTTACATGCATCTTGCCCATGGATGGACTTTTGGTTTCTTCTTGATTGAAGAGAAAGTACGAGGACAGCCTGAAGTATTTATATCTCAACCGCAAAAGGAAATATCCGCATAGAATGGCGAGTTCAACCGTGTGCCCTGTCACTTTGGTCGGGGGGCATTACTCAACTCGGTCTGTTTTAGCAATTTAGTGGCTGTCGCAGCCTTTCGTTTTTCTATCCGGCCCCTGACAGACCTCGAGCGAAAAAGTTAAAGATTTTTTAACTCGTCCAATATTATTGGCCGGCCCACTCCATGCAGTAGCAGAGTTCAAGATGAGATCCATCGACTTCCCGAAACCTCATGCTAACCGCCATGTTGAAACATCCAAAATCTCCCGTTTTTTGCTGCGACGTCGAGATTACCAAACACCAGACAGAACATGATGGCTGACATTGCAACTGCGCCCATCAGCGTGTACGCCGTACGGCCGAGGATTTCAGGATTTTCAAATACAATTGTACCCTAATCAGCAGGGGCTACCCAAGCCAGGATGCCTTATTAGTGGCGGTCGTTTGACGCTGGGGCGCCCAAGACTTGCACTGCCTCGCTGGAAACTCTTATCCCCGAACGGCAGGAGATGAATGCCTCCACCGCATGATAACCTAGGGGGTTCTCTGGCGGCAAGCCAAGTCTCTTGACATCGAGCTCCCTCAAGCCCAGCGCGGCTGGGGACATAATCAACATTGCCTTCACCTTCGTTGTTGGAGGTGTATGTATAGAGGCTATCTCCCTGGAAGAGTGTCATAAAGATCAGACCACCAGCAGCCTATTCCGGACATTGTTATATCTCCCGTTACTTTTACGAACCCAGCGATAATTTTTTACACCTTTTTTTCCGTTCCGTTACGCCTATATCACGGCCTTTTGTCCTTTTACATGATAATATCTTTCGAGGTCAACCACATTATCGACCTCAACTTTTCCCATGGCGAACAACAACCGGTTGCTCGCCCCAGCTATAACGATAGACACACATGTAAGTACCATAAGAATATCTGTACATTGGCATGCGGCCTCGATTCTGACGAAATTATAGTACGACAACGCTACATCCTCTTCAACAGACCCTATCAGCCCTTTAAGCCCTACTGCTGCACAGGAACTATCTTTAGACAGACCGTCATCATCTAACGATGCGAACTCGTTTCTCTTCCCCCGAAGCCCAAACTCCTTTGACGGGGAGACTCTTCGGTCAAGGGCAAACTCAGTCAACTCGAATGTAGACACCCTTCGATCACGATCTGGCTCGACAGTTAAACCACCTAGCAGGCCAGATGGCGCCGACTATGACGACGTTCCATTATCTGAAGCCTTAAAGCCAGACGAGCGCAATAAGCGGGATTTCGAGGTCGAAAACAACCCGTTCGCATTTTCGCCTGGCCAGCTGAACAAACTGTTGAATCCGAAATCATTAGCTGCCTTCAAAGCCCTGGGTGGGTTGAAGGGGCTCGAGAAAGGGCTGAGAACGGATTTAACAGCTGGTCTATCACTTGACGAGACGCACCTTGAAGGCTCCATTAGCTTTGAGGAAGCTGTACAAAGCAGCTCAACAAAACATCAACACTCCGCTGCCCCGACCCCTCAGCACTCAGTATCTAGCGGCAGAGCCCAGTTTACGGACCGCATACGAGTTTTTGATCGCAATAAGCTACCTGAACGGAAAAGCGACAGTTTTCTGATATTGTTATGGAGAGCCTATAACGATAAAATCATCATTCTTCTCACTGTTGCTGCCGTTGTTTCGCTATCTCTTGGCCTATATGAAACTTTCAGCGGCGGGAGCAACGTTGACTGGGTTGAAGGAGTTGCAATTTGCGTGGCTATTCTTATTGTCACTATTGTTACTGCGGTTAATGACTGGCAGAAGGAAAGGCAGTTCGTCAAATTAAATAAGAAGGTTTGTGTAGCTAATCCCCGAGTATTCCCGGACGGCTAACTAATTGTAATGTAGAAAAATGACCGTGAGGTTAAAGCTATCCGTTCGGGAAAATCTATTATGATTTCCATTTTCGACATCACTGTAGGTGACATTCTTCATCTTGAACCTGGTGATGCTATTCCTGCAGATGGTATTTTCCTATCTGGCCATGGCGTGAGATGTGATGAGTCCTCTGCAACTGGAGAGTCAGATCAGATGAAGAAGACAGATGGACACGAAGTTTGGGATCGAATCAACAATGGAACCGCTACGAAGAAGCTCGATCCCTTCATAATCTCTGGCAGCAAAGTTCTTGAAGGTGTTGGAACATACCTTGTTACCAGCGTTGGGCCAAATTCATCCTACGGCAAGATCATGCTTTCACTTCAGACTTCAAATGATTCTACACCACTTCAGGTCAAGCTAGGAAACCTTGCCGACTGGATTGGTGGCCTTGGAATGGCGTAAGTATATCCTATCTTGGCACTTTTTCCTACTTCTTCAGTGTCTAACATGTTGATAGTGCTGCCGGCACATTGTTCTTTGCGCTGCTCTTCAGATTCTTGGCCCAGCTGCCGGATAATCACCACTCGCCTGCCATGAAAGGCAAAGAATTCTTGGATATTCTCATTGTCGCAGTTACTGTTATCGTCGTTGCAATTCCAGGTATGTTCGCTACATCCCCTCCACCCTTAGCCATTACTAACTGCTATATCAGAGGGTCTGCCACTGGCCGTCACACTGGCACTCGCATTCGCCACGAGCCGAATGGTCAAGGAAAACAATCTTGTTCGAATTCTTCGTGCTTGCGAAACTATGGGAAATGCCACAGTCATTTGCTCAGATAAAACTGGTACACTAACACAGAACAAAATGACTGTTGTTACAGGAACCTTCGGAATGAGAGACACTTTTGATCGCACCCCAGAAGCGGAGGGCGAGGGTCCATCTACTGTTACTCAGATGTTCAACGAAGCCTCTACTGCTGCTCGGGACCTAGTAATGAAAGGCATTGCTCTTAACTCTACTGCCTTCGAAGGCGAAGAGAACGGAGAGAAAACATTCATTGGAAGCAAAACAGAAGTGGCCATGCTTCATCTTGCCCAAAGATACCTCGGATTGAGCTTAACTGAGGAACGTGCCAGTGCCGAAATCGTCCAGCTCATTCCCTTTGATTCCGCTCGCAAATGCATGGGAGTTGTTATTCGTCAGTTAGACGGAACCTTCCGACTACTAGTCAAGGGTGCTGCCGAGATCATGCTCTACCAGTCAAGCCGAGTCATTTCGGGACTCTCTACGCCGCAGCTTGAATCCAATGTTCTCTCATCCAAGGCTAAATCTGAAATCCTTGATATTATCAATTCATACGCGAAACGTTCCCTGAGATCCATCGGCATGGTTTATAAGGACTTTGAATGTTGGCCACCGCAGGGTGCTAAAACTATGGAAGAGGATAAGTCATGTGCTGAATTTAACGACGTTTTCAACAACATGACTTGGGTCGGTGTTGTTGGTATTCAGGACCCCCTTCGAGACGAAGTTCCTGGCGCCATACATAAGTGTAACAAGGCTGGTGTCAGTGTGAAAATGGTTACAGGTTAGTCATCGTGTTATTTTATCTCACCAGAAAATTGGGGTTGCTAACTACATACTTGTAGGTGACAACTTGACCACTGCTGTGGCAATTGCAACGGAATGTGGTATCAAAACTCCTGATGGTGTTGCAATGGAAGGACCCAGGTTCAGACAACTTTCTGACGAGGAAATGGATCGTGTGCTTCCAAACTTGCAGGTTCTGGCCCGTTCCTCGCCTGAAGATAAACGCATCCTCGTCAGCCGCCTTAAACATCTTGGAGAGACTGTGGCTGTGACAGGTGACGGTACCAACGATGGTCCTGCACTTAAGGCTGCTGACGTTGGTTTCTCCATGGGCATTGCCGGAACCGAAGTTGCAAAGGAAGCCAGCTCCATTATCCTTTTGGATGATAATTTCAAGTCTATTGTGACCGCTATCTCCTGGGGAAGAGCTGTAAACGATGCTGTTGCAAAATTTTTGCAGGTTAGTTTCTTTTTGCGTCTCTTTCTCCATACACCCACTTTCTCTATACACCAATACTGATGACCACTAGTTCCAAATAACTGTCAACATCACAGCTGTTGTGCTGACCTTCGTCTCATCTCTCGCTAATTCAAAGGGAGAGAGTGTTCTAAATGCCGTTCAACTTCTTTGGGTTAACCTTATCATGGATACTTTCGCTGCTCTCGCACTGTAAGCCCCACAATAAATCCTTTCCAATATATTATTACTAACTTATCTAGTGCTACCGATGCTCCTACGGAAAAGATTCTTGACCGCAAACCGTCTCCAAAGTCCGCTCCTCTTTTCACCACTACTATGTGGAAGATGATAATTGGACAAGCCATCTACCAGCTCGTTGTGACGCTTGTACTCTATTTTGCTGGAGCCAAAATATTTGGGTATGATCTCGAGAATGACCCTAGCGGGCTTCTTGCTGGTCAAATGGACACAATCGTCTTCAACACCTTCGTTTGGATGCAAATCTTCAACGAGTTTAACAACCGTCGTCTTGACAACAAGTTCAATATCTTTGAGGGCATGCTCAAGAACTATTTCTTCTTGGGCATCAATGCCATTATGATCGGTGGCCAAATCATGATCATTTTTGTTGGAGGTGCAGCTATCGGTGTCAAAGCTCTCACAGGAGTGCAATGGGCCATTTGCATCGGAGCCTCTTTGCCTTGTCTCCTATGGGCCGTGATCGTCCGCTGTCTCCCGGACAGACACTTCGAGGTCGTGATGAACATGGTCATTATCAGCTTCAACTTCTTCTGGAAGCCGGTTGCAAAGGCTTTCCGTGTTATCTTCACCCCAATAACCAAGGCTTTCCGTCGTGTTTTTGCACACAAAAAAGGTGAAGCTCAGACAGAAAATCAGCAGGCTGAAGAGTTGAATGAAACGACGCCACGAGATGAAGAGACCGGTGACATTGAGAAACAAGCAGATACCACTTCTCCTTTCGTTGCTCCTCCTACCATCGCCCCTCCGCCAATAACCCTCACAGTACCCCCCAGTTAATACGTCTACAGTTCTCTCTTCTATATCTCTAACCGCTACACACCTCTCGACCTATCCTTTAGCGCTTACAGCGTTATGATTGATTCCTTTTTTGGCGGCTCCCATCCATGCATTTCACGATCGTTTAAACGGCTGTTACATCTATCTGCTTTAGAGATGCTCCCTCGCGGGCTTTTGCCTTTTTTTGCTTTCTTGCATCTTCGAAAACCGCTCGTTTTCACTGTTTTCTCTCCCCATTTTGATGCATAGCGACGGCGTTCTTTGGGTGGCATTAACCGACATATACAGTTTCCCGTTGCCCTATGGGCCTTATACAAACCCAGGAAGTTATATACCAGAATCTCAGGCTATTTTTATCGTCTCTTCATCGTCGACCATCGTACTCTTCATCCAGCCATATTCGTAGCTCTCGTTATCGAATTCCACCCCTATCTATGTAGTAGTTTAGTTATGCTCCTGTGCCGCGTGCATTGCCACACCATTTAAAGTCTTGGCACAAACCACAACATCCCGCCTGGCGTCAACTCACCAAGAGCTGTAGAGAGGCAGACATCAAAACCACCGAAGACCATCATATTGTTGATTGACCGATCCTATCCCCTCCATTTCAGACCCTACCATCATTACTGGCTTATTCCGGGTACTTTCTTGGCCTCTAACCTTCCTGTCCTCAAATCCTCGAAGCCTGCGCCGGACCCCTCCACTCGATACAATACTTGACGTTTGCTTCTATACCACGGTTCACAATGCCACAGATAACAAACTACAGAACCATTGATATCGACAGCCTTGATCCGGAGTCGCCCGCCAATTTCCCAATTTCTTCTCTACTTCCTTCAAACCTACCGCCGCCAACAACGTCCAGCGCGGCAGCAAGCCTGGGATCACAGATCAGACAGTTGCTTCGATCTGGGGACACAGAAGGAGCTTTACGCCATGTTCTCGATTCAGCTCCGCTAGGTGGCGATGACAGGGCAAAGGAGGTTCACCTTGCTTCTGTTGTGGAGGTTTTACAGGGTATACGGCAGACGGAGATGACAAAAGTGCTGGAGGCAGTATGCAACGGTGAAGGAGGTGCTGAACGGGGAGATTGTCTGATGAAGTACCTGTACGTCACTTTTTTCCTCCATATTCCCCTCAATATTTTTTTTTTTTTTTTTTTTTTTTTTTTTTTTTTTTCATTTTTTCAGCTGCCTTCAGAAAATCAATCCCGTTATTAACGTCTTCATGAACAGATACAAGGGCATGGCTGTGCCGACTAGCAGTGATGCCGGCTCAAAGTCAGTATCTCCACAGAGCACCGGATTTTCGCAAATACAGGGTCGAAACCTTGGAGAAGGCGGTGGCGGCCAACAGATGAGCGTGCTACTGAGTTGGCATGAGAAACTAGTTGAAATCGTTGGGGTTGGTTCAATTGTACGTGTTATGACTGACAGGAGGACCGTTTAATGGTACTTTTACGAACACGCGCCTCTTTTAATAATTACGGGATACTATGTTGCAACACCTTGATGAATGCTCTACGGAATTGTGATTTAACCAAGCACCGCAGCTCGTTCCTGTGATATCTCCACTGCCCCTTATAGACTATGTGCGATATAGGTCATGCATAACCGTCTTTCGATGGAGTAAACATACTTTTAGAAGACTTACTTCTATTCTATTCTATACAAAGGTTACGGTATTGTACACTATCTAGGGATCTACACCTATTCTGACCCAATGATGTCTTTGAGATTAAACTGTCCACTGCCCCTCTCTAACGGTTTCGACTGTCCCTCTCCTTCTTTCCACCCTATCATATATATCAGCCGGAAGGTAGCAGGTATATTTCTTTCACCTTCTTCCGTATGTAAGCTTCTATATATTGCCTCATTCGCCAATAGAACGTCTCTAGAAATTGGCCCGGCTTCTCTCCGCAAGATTGCATTACTCTCCCCCATTGCCTGGAGGTCTGACATGAGGGCAAAGGTATCAGGGTATTCCACCACGATATCCTCCACATCGACTGTGAGCAATTTGAACCCAGCCTTGGTCAGCAATCCGCCAATATCTCGTACGTCAGCAAGCGGAGATACATGAGGGCTTACACCACCTCTGCGCTCGAGATCTGCTAATTGCAAGGAAGTGCGTAATTCGAATAAAGTGTCCCCTCCAAACATCACGGCCATGAACGGACTATCTGGCTTTAAAATAGAATTTACCTGCGCGAGGAGGGACGGCAGGTCATTTATCCAGTGCATTGATAGAGACGAAAGAACTGCATCGAATGTGTTTGGTTCGTAAGGGAGATTTTCAATGCTCGGGATAACCTCGCGGGTTATGGATATTTGAGAGTTAAATGGGAGAGATTTATCTCGATAGAGCAGACTCCGGGATTCCTCAATGCAGGTTATTTTTGATATTCTGTCTGCAACTGTCTCGTCAGTTCTCGTGCTTGCGCCGCCTTCGCCATTTGATATTGGGGTAGAAGTTAAGGCTCGAGCTATGTTGCAGCTATTTGCGCCGAGGTCAAGGACGTTTGGGAAATGTCTTTTGATATCCTAACCATTCAAGATCCATAAGCAGACTGTGATATAGTATCAGGAGCGCAATGGTATGCCGGTGACGAAGATAACCCACCAGCAATCTGTCACTCAGTCGCATTGCAACCTCGTCTTTCAGGTAATCAACCTGCCGGCTGGTATCCACATTCTTTGCTGCTCTATCCTTCTGTAACAATTTTGTTCTTCTATTGAAGACCTCTAGAGTCGGGTTTCCTGGAGTCTGAACGGCATAGGCTCTCGATAGAGGGCTGATTCGCCGTAGCAAAGGGTTGCGAAGACATGGGCGGAGAGACATCGTGATATTATTTCTTCTTTCCTTGACAAGCGTTTATCATCAGTTCAATTGCACTGAGCATAGTCGCCTCCAGAGCACTGGTCTCGCTGGTGTGCCCGGAGGTGGAATGAAGCTGAACGCCGCAGCTTTTGATGCAAGCGCGAAATCGTCAACATAGAAAAAAATCCGAGGTGATCTCATCGTCCCCAAAAACGCCAAAATAGCAACGAACTGGTCAACACGCCAGCAAAATCACATATTACAGCTGGATCTACCTCTTTACATAAGAGATTCCAAATATCTAACCAGGCGCGTTTTAGAGGCCATTCTATATTACACTGAGGCCGGTCAGTCACTTCTTCAACTTCATCTTGAACAGCCGTTGCTGACACCCCTGGATTCTAGCATAAACAGCTCCTATAAATTATGCGAAATTGGCTTCTCACGGTACGATAGACCGAATTATACTTGATTATGCTATGACATCTGTTCTCCAACACGGCATCTTCTTCTTTCGCTCATAATGGCGCGCCCATTCCCATATAACTTCATATCATGCCCCTGCGTCGATAGCCCTCGCCCCACGCCAGCTTCAAACCGGCTCTCTAAGGACCTTTCCAGCCTGAGTCTTAAGGCTTCAGATTCAGATGAAGACGAGCGGACGTTTGACCCGAGATCACGTCGCGCAAACTACTCCCTATACCCCCCAGAACACCTCCTATATTGCGAAGACTGTCATCAGATAAAATGCGCAAGATGTATAACAGAAGAGATCGTTTGTTGGTATTGCCCTAATTGCCTATTTGAAACTCCGAGCAGCATGGTAAGGAGTGATGGGAACAGGTACGAATTATACCCTTATATAAACACGGGATTATAGTACTAAGAGCACAATTTGCCTAGATGTGCGCGTAATTGCTTCAATTGTCCCATTTGCACATCTCCGTTAACAATCACAACCATGAACAATGCGGAGAATGGGGCATCCCAGAATGGTCCTTGGATTCTATCCTGTAGCTATTGCATGTGGACAAGCCTTGATATCGATATAAAATTCGATAAGCCAACCAATATACGAGCTCAACTACTGTCTCTAAAAAATGGAGCGAACCGAAGACCTTCAGAAGTCAGGGCCTCACAGTTCAAATCACCGCTTGCGAGCTTTGCCTCTACACCTAGCCTACCAGAAGAAGAGCAAGATGAGAAGTTGGGAAGTCCGATGTCCTTTGACAACAAGCCTGCGTTAGGCCATGATGCCAGGTTTACGGCCCTAAAGAATTTCTACCGCACTCAGATTGCTGAGACATCATCGTCACCATCGGATCACTTGATAGGAGGTGACTTTGGGTTATACTCTTCCCCCAATGCGTTGAGCCGTATCATGTCCCTTTACAATACAGGCGTTGGAATGCATGGGAATAATAAAAAGAGCAAATCCAAACCCCCAGTCATGCGTGAAGCTTTGACACAGGCAGAGGGGTTAATTATTCCCACAACTGGATCTGAGGATCATATCATTGAAAAGATGGCAGCCGAAGGGTGGGATGGGCTGGCGTCGATGGAGCAACAGCAGTTCCAACAGCCTTCTACACGATTTGTCGATGACCTACTACCGCTTCCGGTCCTACTGCGCACAAAGAGGTCCAAACGATGCAAAGCATGCAAGCACATCCTCGTTAAACCGGAAGTCAAACCGCAATCTACTAGATTCCGCATCAGACTTATTGCTCTCAGCTACCTGCCGCTTACCTCAATCCGTCCGCTGTACCCATCATCAGTTGCTCTTCCGATCAACCTAGAAGCACTTGAGCCCTTGAAACCTATACAATTCCTCCTAACTCTCAAAAACCATATGTTTGATCCTATCCGTGTCACACTCGCAACTCCATCAGTGACTCCAGGGCCCGTTTCTACAAAGGTAACGATTCTATGTCCCCAACTTGAAGTCGGCGCCAATACAGATGTCTGGGATGAGGCCCTCCAGTCCGGAAATATGCCTGATCCGAGATCTTCCCGGCATGGCGGCGCTGAGAGAGTTGCAGAAGCTGGCAAAGTCTGGGACAAGGGACGCAATTGGACCACTGTTGCTATGGAAGTTGTCCCCGGTGCAATTAAGAGCAAAAATAAGCAAGTTCAACAAGATACAGATGATGAAGACCAAGATATAGTTGAGATCCCTGTATTTGTGAGAATTGAATGGGAAACAGATGGAGGGAACGAAGAATTAGGGTTCCGGTCTGAAAACACCAAGAAAAGCGAGTCAGATACAGTAAAAAGAGAGCTTGCATACTGGATGACACTTGGGATAGGGAGGATTAAGGCTGATGCCTCTTGATGTGTTTTATTTCTTTGCTAGCATGTTTGGCTAGCACATGGATACCCTGATATATAGTACCCATACACGAACCGAAAGAGTGATACTTTGTTGACATTGCAATACAACTACCGTCAAGTCTATAACATGCGAGAAACCTACCAGCTCAAGACGTTCTTACAACAGACGACATTCCTAACCAAGTTAGATAGGTATCTAGTCATGGACGGCGTGGCGAGAATGTAAACCCAGGAAGTTAATAGATTCATCAACTGATGTAATGCTCCGTACATAGGAAAAAGTCGTTAAGCTTGTATTATTTTCCCTCCAAATAACGACGCCTTCATTGACTCGATGGAGAGTGATACTTAGTGGTGTACAACGTTTTTTGTTTTTGTTTTGTAAACATAGTCCTCAGTTGGGTATTATTCCCAGTGTAGGAGAGGAGAGAAAAAGAGGCAGCACCGCATCATATCTCCATTTCTTTAATTCATTTGAGACTGATCCCACTCCAAATATCTAGTACTCCGAAGAACCGCTCTGGGGGAACTCAAAAGCAACACCACGACCTGTCAATTTTCGGTAGACCTCGCCATATGCATCAAGGCGGTGGTCAACACCACCACGCTCCTTCTCATGGAGAACAACCTTCAACAACTTGCTGCCGTCCTCCTTTGTTCGGACACGCTTACCAACAATCTCGACTGGGTATACGATATCTGAGAGAATAGCTTCGTGGACAGCGGTGAGGGTACGGGAGCGTGGGCGCTTCTGGGTCTGGCTGGTGCGGGAGGTGGTGGATCGCTTGGGGCGTGGGAGGATGCGGCGAGAAGCAATGATGATGACCTGACGGTCAGAGAATTTCTTCTCAAGTTCCCGGGTGAGGCTATAACTAGTATGTTAGCGAGCGTCCCCATACTTGAAGTTGCGTAGATGTAAAACAAACGTACCGCTGCTGGATTTTGTGGAATCCCTGGAGAAGAGGGACTGGGACAAAAATCACAATGGCCTTCTTGCCATGGCCAACCTCAACCTGCAATACGGCCAACCGTCAGTATGTTTGATATCCACCTATAACATGTATAAACCCCGGTAGCAGGCGAACTGTGCAGATAGCACCCTTAAGCAAGCTGAGAGCACCTCCTGAATCCCCTGAGCTCCCTGACATGCATATATCATGCGACAAGACCTCCAATCCCTTTATTCCATGTTCTCTTTTATATCACCGCCATGCTCAGCTCCGCGCTTCAGGAAGTATTCGCCAGTTCACCAACGCATTGAATATTTGTCTGCCAGGAGGGGGAAATAAAAAGGGCAATGTTCCCCTTACCTCGCGAGCAGACACAAACTGGAGAGGTCGTAGAGCGACCTTCAAGTCGGGGGTGTTGGTCTCCAGGTCGTTAAGAGCGGTAGCCAAAGCCTTCTCGAGGTCGGAAGGACTCTGCCTCGAAGGACTGTTTGCGGCGATCTTGTTAGCAGCCATGGTGGGCAGACAAATTCAAGAGCGTTGGGACGATTAATTTGCTGCTCCCTCGTCGTTCGTATGGCGGTGCCGGTGGTGGTTGTCGAAACGGAAGATGCTGAACTTATCTGACTGCGGCCGTCAGAACTTCGCGAAAGTCACGATTTTTTTTTTTTAGACGTTCGTTTTTTCGTGGGGACAAACCCTCGCTTACCGATCGGGTTAGTCAGTCACGTGGTGCGTAGGGCACCGCAGCCGGAAGCGGACGAGAAGGAAAAGACAACAAGGCAGAGAAGAAGAAGAGGAAGAAGAAGACATCGTTTGATATCAGGGAATCTAACTTTTATTAGATGGCCACTGACCATGGCTGTTGGTTGAGGCTGTCTCTCAGAGGCTATATATACGCATTACAACTACTTTGTTACAACTACTTAAAGCTCGGCATGTCATACATGTCGCTAGGATCTGTCATGCAGTCTTATCAGTGGACCGACTATCTCTCAAAATACCCAAGCAGGAGCAGAGATAACTGGGCTTACCTTTGTGGTTCTCGATGATGTACTTTCTTGCGCTTCGAATCTCGTGCTCGAAGGTGGTGAGAAGCTCCTGCTGTCGGATTCTTACCCTTTCATTGCGCCTCGAGCCGCCTAGGACAGCTGCTTTGGCAACATGGAATCGAGATACCCTGTTGAGCAGCATCATGTCAAACGGAGTAGTGGTAGAGCCTTCTTCCATGTAACAACCGATGGTGATACGGTCAACACGAGGCCTACCGAAGAGTAATCCCTTTAGCTCTGTTTCATATCCGTGGTAGTTGAAATGGATCGGACGGTCCGCTGTGAACAGCGCGTCAAAAGTTTCATCCGAGAGCGAGTGCGGATGGCTCCTCTCTGAACCAAGAATCATCAAGTCCGTAACATTTACCACTCGGACGCGGAGGTCAGGTACCACTTTTCTTAGGATGGCTGCCGCCTGGATGACCTCGAAGGTGACTTCCGTTCCGATGCCGACCAGCACCACGTCTGGATCTAAACCACCATCTGTGCTTGCAAATCCCCAGATAGAACCCCCAGCTCGGCAATGGGCCTCCGCCTCCTCTGCACTCAGGTATATTTGGGTTGGCTGCTTCGACCCGATCATAAGATTGACATAATTCTTAGATTGCAGGCAGTGAGACAGCGTCGAGAGAAATGTATTTGCGTCTGGAGGCAAATACACTCTAGCAGCATTGGGCTTTAAATTTAAAACCGCGGAGATAAACGATGGGTTCTGGTGGGAGAACCCGTTATGCTCCTGGCGTGCCCAAGTGCTTGTCTCGATATAGTTAATGCTAGGCAAAGGGCGGCGCCAATTGGTTTCCATCCCCTGCGAAGACCCTCAGCATCTGTTCCGCCTTCTTTCGAAGGATGAGAATGGAAACGAACAACTACAGTAACGTACCATTTTGTTGAACTTTGAGTACTGAACCATCATTGTATGGATGATCCCTAGGAAGCTCTCGTAAGATGGGAATATACCCGTCCGCCCTGTCAAAGTATATCCCTGGAGGAAACCCTGACACATATGCTCGCTTAGTACTTCAATTACCCGCCCGCCCCGGGCATTAGCAAACTGATCGCATTGAAAATTTCGACCCGTCTTTTCCAACACGGCACCAAGTTTGTTACTCTCCAGCTCGTCTGGGGAAAAAATCCGCATAGAATGGGGGTTATCCACCAGGATCTGGCCCATAAAATGAGAGATCGTTTTCATGGAACTTTCCTGAGAACCCTTTGAGACTGTGTAACGTCTCCAGTCTGGCATTTTGAGTTTTGCAAAAGTGTCACACACCTCTTTTCGCTGACCCATTCGCTTTGAGTCTTCCTTGGGGAGGATCGATTTAATATCGTCAATCACATCTCCATGCTCGTTGAACAGCTCTTCCGGTTTATATGAAGAAAGCCATTCCTGTAACGCTTTGAGCTCTTCGTCGTCCTTCCCAGCTGCTGGCAGCGGTACTTGATGCGCTGCGAAGGAGCCCTCCACGATCTTTCCATGGATGCTCTTTGGTCCTGTCCAACCCTACACATAGAGCCGTTAGCCATCCCACTTGGGGCATGTCATGTCATACAAGAGAACTCTGTACTAACTTTGGGGGTTCGCAAAATCAACATTGGCCATCGGGGTTTCATGATTGGGCTTCCAGACCGGGCGGCCTTTTGGATCCTACGGATTTCTGCTAGTGCCCATTCGAACGAACTATTCAGGTTGGTATCAATATCATCCAAGCCTTCCACGATTCGTGCCTGGTAGCCGAAACCAGAGAACAATGAGACAAGCTCTCTGTCATCCATACATCCATAGATAGTCCGCTCGCTAATCTTAAATCCATTGAGATGAAGAATCGGCAAGACAGCCCCTGACTCTGCGGGATCGATGTACTTGATACCATTCCAGCTCCTACTTGCAAAATTAGCGAAACATGCTCGACAAAGAAAATAATAGAAATAAATGGAAACTCGTGTGAGCCGTTTCTCAGATCGACTGACGCTGTACACGGGCCGCTCTCGGCCTCCCCATCGCCCACCACAACAGCGGTTATCAGGTCTGGGTTATCCATTACAGACCCAAACGAGACGGCTAGGGCATATCCAAGTTCGCCACCTTCATGTATAGCTCCGGGTGTCTCCGCATTGATGTGACTAAGAGGGACTTATTAGCCTGGGTTGCAATGGAAATTAACGTCCGCGATACGAGGAGGTTGTGGCTTGATATTGTCGTCTTACCTGGGAAATCCGCCAGTGGTACTGAACTGGGTGATCAACTTGGTGAGCCCGTTGGTGTTGTTGGCGTATTTAGGGTAAAACTTTCCCAATGACCCTTCAACCCAGAGTGAGGCGAGGATCGCAGGTGCGCCATGTCCCGGTCCGGTGACAAACAACATATCCAAGTCATGGCATCGTATCAAATAGGTGAGATGGGAATACACGAGATTCAAACCAGGACAGGTGCCCCAGTGGCCTTTCCCACTCCTCTCGTCAGCAAGACAATATCTTTTTTTTTTTTTTTTTTTTTTTTTTTTTTTTGATATTATTTGTGAATGGCGGCGAGCCTGTTTCAGCGTACGTACCTAGTAGTCGGGGTTTGATATCTTCAGGATTAACCGGGCGTTTCATGTAGGCATTACTCTGGAGAAATATCATAGCTTTGTTCCGCAGTATCAATGTCAGCCACAATCCAACGGCAACTAACAAGCTGGGATTGAAAACCCACCCGCAGCAATGTAGTCCGTAGCTCGACGGAATTTCTCCAACGAACGACGGACCCCATCGTCCAGCTTGACTGTTTGAAGTTGAACCCTGAGCTCGTCCACCGAGTCCGGTAGCTGGGACGGGGGAGGCCTCGGGTTTGGTCGGTCGATAACCTCGCCTGGCATCTTGATAACTAGTCACGGTGTCTGTGATGCCGGTATAGTTATGGGACAATATAGATAGAGCAACAACCCGATACTGATTTATCAAGGCGAGTCTCGATGAAGAATTACTGGTATAACAGAGTAAAATAAATATTTACATGTCAGGAATCCTCTTCGAAACTGCATGGTGCATATAAGGAAGACCGCCGCCACAGACATGGAAGCTTTGTTGACATCATAATGCTGGAGAAAGTAGGACGGATATCCCTGTTCTCGACCAACATTCTGACGTAGATGCGATAAGTAGCGAGTGTCCAGCTAGAAACAATAAATAAAGGCGTAAGACATGAAGATGGAAGGCAGAGGATAGGAATTATCGCTGCACTTGGTCGAACAGTTAGCTAGCTAGCCATGGGTCGAGTCATCCTCTCTGTCAACGCCGGCAGCTCGTCTGTCAAGGTGAACGTCTACCATCTCAAGAACCCGCCGGTCGAAGTTGCAGCAGCCAGTGTGAGCGGCCTGACAGCGCCGCCGAGCGTCTTCAAGTACGAACATGGCTCAAATCACCAGAAGCACGAGACCGAGGAGGAGATCAGGAGCCCGCAGGATGCGTTCAAGTACATTCTCAAGAGGCTTCTGCATGACCAGGAGCTGCAGGTCGTCAGCAGCAACTCTGACTACGCTTATGTTTGCCACAGAGTAGTCCACGGAGGAGACCTAGAAGAGGAGGTTGTCATACATGAAAGGACGTTCAGCTATCTCGAGACGCTGCAAGACCTGGCTCCGCTGTACGTGTGGCCGTCACTATAAGGGGGCTGGCTGGACAACAAGTGGCTGACAGTAGATCTAGACACAATACATCTGCGCTGGAAATCATCAAGACATGTCTGCAGGAGGTTCCGTCTGCAAAGTCAGTGGCATATTTTGATACCACATTTCACCAATGTCTGCCGGATTATATCAAGACATACCCTATAGACCCGGAGGTGGCTAAATTGAAGATGTTGAGGAAATACGGCTTCCATGGAATCAGCTTCTCCTTCATCTTGCGGTCTGTATCGGAGTTTCTGCACAAACCAGCCTCGGAATCGAGTCTAATTGCACTTCATCTTGGAAGTGGTGCTTCCGTCTGTGCTATACAGGACGGTAAATCGATAGAGACTACGTATGTCAAGTGTCCTGATCATAATCCATATACCCCCTGAAAGCTGCTACAGTAATGAAGAAGTAGATAATATGCAGCCTAGAAATGGAGCTCCTGGCTGATGTGCATTGCATTGCAGGATGGGCCTCACCCCGCTCTCCGGACTTCCTGGCGCCACAAGGAGCGGAGATATCGATGCAAGGTGAGTTCAGTTGGTCATTGATATCTAGGGCTATGATCTTCGGCTGACCCGCTCGACAGTCTTGTATTTCACTATACATCAGAAGCCAGCAAGCTAAGTTCTTCAAGCACCAAGGAGATGCATATCAGCAAGGCATGTATCACAAATCCATTTGAACTCGTGACATTATCCTGACTGGCTGCTACAGGCTGAAGAGATTCTCAACAAGAAGTCAGGCTGGAAGGCATTGACCGGAACCACCGACTTCGCTAAGATCGGAACGGACAATCCACCAACTGAGTTGCACAGATTGGCCTTTGACATCTTTGTTGACCGTATTGTTGGGTTTATTGGCAATTACTTCGTCAAGCTGGGTGGAAAGGTAGACGCTATTATCTTTGCAGGGGGTATCGGCGAGCGAAGTGCGCTTCTAAGAAGTTGCATAGCAGAAAAATGCCGATGTATTGGAATTGCTGTAGACAGCAAGGCGAATTCCGCCGGTATTCCCAGAAAGGATCAAACCGTGGTAGACATTTCTGAGAAATCTGGTCAGCGACCTGCTGCTCTAATTTGCCAGACGGATGAAGCGGTAACTAGAATCTCCTTCACGGTCTTCATGTCGTTGCAGGTCACACGAGGTTGCCCTGACTAGTACATGAGCTGACACTTCCTGTGGTTTGTTTAGTTTGAGATGGCATATCGATGCATGAACAAGCCTCCCAGAGAGGAGCCAGCGCATTTCTAGCGAGCCACGGCCGTTGTCACACGTCACTGTGCAGGAAGTGCAGGATATTTAACCGCGGATACCTCGCCGCGGCGGCTCCAGCGGCAGCAATCTTCCTCAGATATCAAGCTGCCCTATGTATGCAATACCGGTTTTTCAAAAAAGGTCATCCTGCCCTTCAGCTGTCAATGATAGCAACTCTTGCTACGGCTGCCTCCTAGAACACGATCTTACCCCGTTTGCCGCCATGTTTTCTCTTGGTTGACTGTGTAACTTGCATCAGGGTCCATTACTTGGGCTGCAGAGGCGGATAAGCCACTTTCTTTTTATCATTTTTCCCCTGTTCAGATAATAACTGGTCATCAGTAAGAGACGACATGGCTTATTTTGAAACCTGCCAGGACGTTTATCAAAGCCATACGACGACTCGTGGCATATCTGTCATTCCTCATCCATCGCTATTAGAGGTGCCATCGGGGAATGATAAGGAAGAGGCCGGGTAAAAAAGAAAATTATATTCCTTCGTGGAACGCCCTGCACGGGGAGAATAGCCGTCTCTTCACTTGTCAGACATGGCAGTTAGCCTTATAGGCGAGAGGCGCCGAGTGGCGGACTGCTTATATATATTTATTATTTTTGATAGCTTGGTTAGCTACCCCTGAAATACGGGCAAAAATCAATAACGACAATTTGCAACGAGAGCTTCAGTGGTCCGTCCTTTCGGGTGTTCTCAACAGACGATAATAATAATAATAATAATCAGCCTTCCCGTATCCTTTTCATGATTGGAGACCGTTATTTCGTCCCTTTTTTTCCAATTTTCTTTCTTTTTCCTTCTTTCTTTTTTTCATCCGGTAATTTATTTCGTTAGTTAACTCAACAACGGTTGCCGCGGAACCTGCAGCCTTGGATCCGGGTACGATCTATCATCTGGGCACTTGGACTCTGCCTTGATATTTTTATACGATCCTTTGTGTATACGGATGGAACTCGCTTCTCATCACAACCTGACTGCCGATCTGTATCAAGGGTCATAAAGAGAAGAAGAAAAAGCGATCTTGCATTAAAGCAGGAATGTGACGTCCCAGACCAAACCCAGTGCAGCGATACCTCAGGCTGCGGCAGGTTTTTTGACTCAAGGGGGCCTCAGATCCATTATTATCATGTATGTCTCCCGCTGCAAACCAGGCATGCTGCAGGCGCGGATGCATAGTTTAAAGGTAGAAAAAAAAGACATCGTGCGTGCACCTGCATCGATCTTGCATGAACGTGCTAATCAGGGCTCGAAAGGGACTTTTCTTTTTTATTCGTGGGCAGAGAGTTGCTGTGCATGGCTAGCGATGTACCTCAATATGCCAACAAAGGAGGAGAACAATGAATGCCGCTGTCGAGAGTATTAAACAATGTGTCAGAACCGACATACGGAGTCCTTTTAGGGAGAAGATACCAAAGAAGGGAAGAACTTGTTATCTGTCAGATCCGAATAATCAACGCCTGGCGTATTCAAGGGGCTAGCACTGGGTGCTTAATTATTGAAAAATGGCTGCAAGTCCCGCTTCCAAGTTGGGATCATTGCATGCAATCCATTGACACTTCATGGCCCTTCTCTCCTGTATTGAGGTCACCAGGAATATTGTAAAACATGAATTGGACCAACAAAACTATCAATCCTGCTCTCCAAGCCAGGGATTCTGCTCGAGATCGTAGTACAGTATCATTCGATATGGCGTACCAAATAGCCCCTAAATCTTCAATATCCTGGGGTAATACGCAGTGTTCACATTGGAGATTGATATGGCTGGAGAGGTACTCCTTATACTGCGTACATGGCCGGTCTGTTGCCAGTCAAGCCAAGTTTCCTAGGGGTATTTATGATTATATCGAAACTTGTAGTCCTCTTTAGTATGTGTATTTTCTCATAACCGTTGCCATGGTTATATGATATTAAAACATAGCTAGGCTAGGGCAATACACAAAATACTGTACCCTGCAATGCTTGAGATTTTACTTCAATGAGGAGAGAAAATCGGGGTTTATCTGAGGGAACAGCTTGTCGGCCAGATGTTCAGGAGTTGCTTGACAGGGGATTCAACGCAAATGAGACGTCAGCTGCTCATTTTTAGCTGAGGCGGTCTGTGGCCGCCCCTTGATATTAATTTCTCCTGACAATTTGGCTAGCTATCACAGAATTGAATAGTAAGCCAATGCCCTGCTGGACGGATATGACCGAGATACCTATATACAGATCTGCTCTCTTGTTGATATCAAGTTCCCTTTTCCTTAAGGAGGCACCTAGACAAACAGCCAGCAGCCAGGACTCAAAGACTGGTATTTCGATCGATCTCCTTTCCCTGTTGATAGCGGCAGCGAAAATCAACAGGTCAGCATGGAAACTTATCTAAAAAGACCAACTAACTACTAGGAGTAACGAGGGTATTTGTTTTATCCTTGCCCTAGTACCTATTTCTTTCTCGCTGCTAACCATCTGAGGCTGCAGGTTTTGGTGGGAAATCAGGGGGGTCATCCATCAGCTTTACATATTCTCCGTATATTACTCCTAGAACAGGAGATATCGGGAAGAAAAAGAAAGACACTGATGGAAAGAAGGAAAGAGACCAAAAACAAAATTTTTTTTTTTTTTTTTTTTTTTTTTTTTTTTTTTTTTTTTTTTTTTTTTTTTTTGGTACAGCCACTTGGAATTGATGTCATAGCTGGCATCTTCTTAAAGAAACGAAAATTACATGTTCTCTCGCCCTGACCGGAGATTAGGACAGCCGCAGATGAGACCGGTCATCTTTGATAAAATCGAATTCTGAGCTCCATGGAATATAACATTCGAGACGCGGAGGCATGGCGCGAGGTCGTAAGGAGTACACTCTCTGCTTTCAGAGGCAGGAAGAAGAAGATACGGGTATTTCAACGGAAAAGAAAACTTTTTAGGACTATTCTTTACGGTTTCGAGCCTGCTCCGCGGTTTCCAGTTGATTGGAATCTACAGCGTTTGGATCTTTGAGGATTATCCACCCGCCGGGAAGGGAGAGGCACTTCCGCTGCCGCTGGGGAGCTGGTGGATATATAGCGGACGCAGTATACATGTACTAACTATATATATAAGCATGCTCTTGACGGTCCTCCTTAGGCTGATACTCGAGAACACGCCTGGAGTATAAAAATTGCAAAAAAAAAAAAAAAAAAAAAAAAAAAAGCGGTTTTTGGACCGAGTTTATATTCAGGACTGGATGATATTATGATAAATATGTGCCAGTCGATCGCATTGCAGAGAGAGATCACATCGCTATACGAGACCCAAGCAGTTCCTATAGGAGAGAAAAACTAGTGGAGGGGATCATCTCAGATCACTGAAGACGTGGAAGTGGGCTTCCGCAAGCCATTGGCTGCCGGTGGATAAGATATTGGAAAGAAGCGGTGCAGCAGAGGCAGCGAGGCGCCCGAAAAATGACCTGGTTGGCCATGCAAACACCGAGCAATGGCTGTCCCCGGGGACCCAGCATTCAGGTCCCTGGGAGCCGGAAGCGCTATCGTACGCCGCTGCAAGGCAGTACGTGGTACTCCTGTGGCCTCTGTCCAGCAGCAGCAGCAGTGGGAAAGCCTTCGACTGGGCATCAACCTGGCAGTCTGATTTGCGATATCGATAGGACCGGGGGGAGGAGTGGGGGAAATCCATAAAGCCTTGGACGCACGACCATAGAGGATCGGTGGATGTTAAGGCTGCGTTTTCGTGTAGCTGCTGCATGATAAGAGGACGTTCTCGCCCAACGCAAAGCAGCATTACTGATGCCAATCTCGATGGGGGTGAGGACAACTCAGCAGCCAGCCATGCTGCTTGGTGAATACGTGGTGGGATCAATCGCCCATGGAGCGCATGCAGCTTCGCCGTTTGTTTGGCTTACGCTCAAACACGTACCTTGCAGAAATCAAAAGACAACCAGGCCTCAGCAGACCAGGGCTGTTCACAAGCCACCAACTTCTGGCCTGTCTGGGCGCGAGGGGTGAGGCTCTTCTGCAAAAATCATGCTGCAGCTCCCAAATATTGGCCGTGTTTTCCACCTGGGTTAGCTGATATCAGTCGACCTTGTGCTTAAGTAACTTAACGGAGTACTAACGGGGGCGAATCGACTTCTTTCGTGTCGACCTGCCCTGTCGATTCGGAGCAATATCGCAAACAAGTCGTCAAGATGAAACCAAGGCCCGGAATCCACCAATCTGACAACGTTGAAGCCGGCTGCATGGAAAAGGGAGCCCCTTTTTTTATACGCAACTTCCGGGCCGTCAGTTGATCCACAGCAGCCCCCATCTCACCCTGGAAGGATAAAAGGCCCTAGGGTGAATGATATGAGCTAATGGGCTGTTAACAGAGCACAGGGATTGGACCTCCCTTAGAATGGGTTTGTGGCTCTCGGTTTAACTGCTGCCCCCCCTCTTGAGACGGCACAAGATTGGGGAAGACGTCTTCTAGAAGAAGCCCTCCCTCGGCGATCGTGGGGAGGTTGATGCTGCCTGGGGGGGGGGTGGCCATGATCTCCCACTTCCCAACGAGGATCAGAGAACTTCTCGTCCTACGGAGTACGGAGTACAGCAAGACAAACTTGTGTACAAAGAGTACTCCGCAGTGCACGCTGCATTCCCATAGTGCGTGAATTTGGCTTTCTCGCCTTCTTCGATGTGGATTCCAGGGCCGTTCCAAAATCCTGGGTGACGGTATTTGGTTGAACGCCTCTAGAGAGGAGCTAAGTGGAGGCAATGTACATCAATTGCTGCACTATTCCACAATTATTCCATACAAGAGGCGAAAGGGCTCTGCGTCTAGTTGAGCCAAAACCAAGCCAAAAAGCAAAGGGAGGGGGAGGAAGAGAGAAAAGAAAAGATGGTAACTTAGGGTACGAAAAAAAAAGCACTCTGACGCCCTCTCACACTCACAAACCACCACTGGCCTTGGAGGAATACGATACGGTGGGAGGGGTTTTACCTGGCTGGTGGTATTAATGTTGAATGGAGGATGTCAACGTAGAATTTTTGAGGGCTTGGGGGTTGACTTCTGCCCAGAGCGAGGACACAAAACGGCACTAGTGAAGGCCCAGGATGGACTCGTTCATTCTTTTTTAGCCAACATTTTGTGTTCCGTCTTGACAATCACCCGACCGTTGCGTAAGGAGAGGAGCACTGTGCTGTTCTCCTCCTTGTGCCCTTTTAACCTACGGTTAAGCAAAATGCCCGGCTGCATGGGACAATCGTGAGTATACCTTCCCCTTGCGCGTGAGGGAAAAAAATAAAAAAAATAAAAATAAAAATAAAAAAACACAACGTATCCACCATTTGATCCGCTTCCCGTAAGGCGTGCAACGTGGGATGGCAGAGTAAGAGCTGGACAAGCGGCATCGGTTCGTTGAGCGATTAGTGAGAGGGAGCTTCCGAGACGCGCATGGGGGTTGCATTCTATTTTGTCTCCACAGCCAGCCATGCTGAAAGATTGGACATTTATATGATTAGCGTGCCCTGATGGTTTCCAGCATGCTCTAGCGGCGTTTATTCGTTGGGGGTTCCGCGGGATAACCTGCCAGAAGGGATTGAGTCAATCAGAAGATAGAGAAGTAAATGTAGGAGGAATTGAGAACCGCAGAAAGCCCACCGGCTGCGGCCAGAAATCCGCCCAGAGCCACCCAACGGCTTCAATCATCCGGATGCCCGCTTGACAGCCCTAATCGAAATTCTGGAATGTTACTATGCATGGTGTACAGAGCGGTGCAGCCAACGAAGAGGCATCCCTTCACACCCTTACCACCCAGCAGGAAGCAGCTCCCTCTCGCAGGAGAGTACGAAGACAAGCTCGTTCTCGTACCCAAGGCACCAGGAACCCGTCACAGTCACACTCGTGAAGCTGGCTTCCCTTGTCCCCCCCTTTTTTACCCTTTTCCATGCCGCGTTCGCGTCCTGGGGCCCACAACCGGCGTCTATAACAGACGATGAATGACGAGCCCTGTGGGGAAGATTAGCATCGCACCATGAGAGAAGAGGCGAGGTTTCGAAGTTAAGCATATAGCCGTTCATAACGCAACTATAATATAATAATAACGGCTTACCTGAGAATAAAATATCAAGAATCAGGAAAAGGAACCATGATTGAATACAGACCCTCTTACATGTATCATGTTGGACCACAGCGGGAATGGGTGTATGCAGTATCCACGTGTGCATTCTCCCACTGTTCCTATTCCTTTTTCCGTGTGATTGAGAGTCAGAGGCGATGAGCTGGATGTTAGCCTGCGCCTGGCCGAAGGACACGAACGACTCATAACTCATATCTCGGTCCAGGCAGAGGTAATTTCGCGGTCTTCGTATTCCGTGGGAGCGTTCAGGGGGGGATTGGTATGTCTTCCCACGCAAGTTTGACAAGGGCTCCTTGGGGGTTCCTCGTAAGCTGCAAGCTAAATAAAAATAAGAATAAAAAATCCATCAGCCCTGGCAGGGCATGGCCGACTAATGACACATGTCCTTTGTACTATAAAGCGGGCGGAATTGCCATCGAGCCGTTACACTACCGCAGCGGGCCCGCTCCTTTACATATTCTTATTCCGGTGGTGTTATTCGCAGGGGGGGTCCAGGTTCTGTTCCTGCATGGCCTCTCAACCTCCAGAACTTCAAATGCTCACTTCCATCGGTTGTGTGTGTGTGTGTGTGTGTGTGTGTGTGTGTGTGTGTGTGTGTGTGTGTGTTGGTTGTCGGTTTTTCTGATTGCTCCAGGATGCAACCAGCTCAAATGGTCGACTTCAAAACCGTTGGTGATTGATGGTTCCGTTTGTAACGGCCGGCCTGCGCTCGTCCAGCCATTGGGTGATAAACTGCCGATAGACGGCAGGGAAATATGTATATGTAGAGACAAAAAAGAAATACCGTCCCAAGCACGACTGGTGCTGGGTTATGGGAGGCAAGGATTTCGATCTCGACCAAGTTTATCTGGCAAGCCCTCCTGCACGGTAAATACATATCTGTCAAAATGTAGCAGCTTTGGTAGAAACAAATGTGTCAGTATCCGCCATGCCATGTTGCAGAGATCTTCTTTTGGGGGATCCTCAGCTGGCATGATGCTCAATAGTCTGCATTATTGCAATCGTCACCGAGCATTAATGATTCAAGTAAGCTGGATGGGGTGTCTAGTCGGCATTTGGCCACCGATCTTGCTCTGCAGTAGCCTGCATTTCCTCAGCCAGCAGCCTAAAAGGAAATTAAGAACGGTGGCCATCTTTCCCTTCGCTCTCCTGCCTCCCCCAATCCTCACCACGCACTGACGAGTGGGTGTGTGACCCTATAACTTGACCTATAACCCCTACGCCATTGTAGTACATATCCTTGCTAAGCTAGCAGCGGGAACAAATAAAAAAAAAAGAGCTGTCGTCTGGGCCAGTCCTTTAGACAGCAGGCCCATCGATAGCACGCCCAGGCAGCAACTATTGACTCAGTCACAGGCGTTTGAAGTTGGGACCCAGAGATTAGGTTGAGCAGAGAACTAGCCGTTTGCTCGATGATCTGGACCTGATAATAATGAGTAGAAATGGAAGCCAACGGGAGACTTCTGCCTCTGTATGGAGCGCGCTAGTTGCAGCTGCGGCAAGCCAGCTTCTAGACCAACCGTCCTCCTCGAACTCCTAGACTTTCTCTCGGGCTCTCTTCTCCGTTCTGCATATGTACAAAGGCGAAGAGCGAGAGACAGGACAGGCCGGCTAAGAGAGACAATAAGAATAGGTGGTCTGTCCATGCAAGCTATCTGTCGAGTGGCTAGCAGCAAGGCCTGCTAGTTTTTTTTCGAGACAAGATGATATATCGGATTTCTTGGGGCATGATCCGTCAGGAGATCGGCGTAAAGGCGAAGATGACTGATCGCTACAGCCTTCCCGTGGTTGGGGTTGAGTGTTGCCGAACCTGTTGTATTTGTGCCTCTCCCGCCACACTCACAAGCCTCAGTGCAGGACTGACTGCACATCCGGCTATACAATCCTCATCTGGGCTGGGACAGGTTCCCTTTTCCCTCTTTGGGGGGGGGGAGGAGAAGCATCCCTGGCCGGAGGAAGCGAGGAAGCGAGAGCTCAAGCAGGACGGAGCTGTGGCTGGAAGCAGCCGCAACGGACAGAAGTGAGGCGCACCATGGAACTTCTAGGGCGAGATCGAAATCGCAAACTGGTTCTTCTTTGTGTGTGGCCCGAGTTGTTCTATCTGCAAGATGGCGAGCTAAGATGCGTAAGTATGCATTTGAGTACGAATATCAGCTCCTGTTGCAAAGTCGTTAACGAGCTGCCTGTTTCTGACGGCGTATCCCTCCCGAAACAGCTCGATTTCTCTTTTGAAACCGACGAGCTAGCCAGGGGCAGCAGAAGCGCCTGGGATCCAGTGGAGCAGGGCCAATGATAGACTATTATGCTCCATTCGTTGTAAATTTTCAACTCTGAATTTCTGTATAGTGTTATTGGCGTACTTTTTGAATACAAGTAAATCGAGTGACGACTGGTAAACTCACCCGGCACCAGAACCAAGGGTTGAGCAGAGTTAACCAGGGCCCTCTCTGACAGGGAGCTCCAGCGATATCCACTCTGGCCTCTAGCAGCTGTCGAGCTGTCCGTTTCCTAGCCACTTCTCGCGTGAGCTCTTGCTCCTCTGCGGGTCGAGACACAGCGCGGTTCCAAAGCTGACGACCACCGCCCAGATGTCAAATAACTAATACGCACGATCAAAGCTGGAGGAGAGGAAGAAAAAGAAGAAGAAGAAGAAACGGGCTGACGTCCCTCTGCTTCCTCCGTCGCCCGTCCGCGCCGGCCGCTGAAACCAACCCTGTCTGTCCTAGGCACCCACGGTATGTAATTTGGATTCTGACCTACGGAGTAGGCGTTGGCCTCTCTGCTCCAAGCCGAACCCGCCGGTAAGGTAGAGATGCAGCGAGGCAAGGCACAATTTCAGGCAAGTCAACGGTGCACACGTCCGCCCATTCGCCTCTCTTTGCGTTTATCTTCTTATACTGTCGATAATCCTGCCGGACGGAGCCTATCATAAAGCAGAGAAAAGCGCAGAAAATCCTGCATGGGCATTGAAGTTATTTTTTTTTTTTTTTTTATCTTCAAAAAAACCCCCTTGCTTGCTCCAGCATCTCTGTCGGAAGAGTCGTGTTTCATCTTTCTTCATCAGCCCCTTTTTTTGCAATTTCACCTCTTTTTTTTCAAACCTGACTCCCGCCATCCGTTTTCTTCTGATGATGGGGAGAGAAGGGTTAAGCCCAGAGCAGAGTATATGGATCTTCCTGCTTAAGAGTAGACTGCTGCGAGAGCTCGTCACAGAAAGATTTTCTTCTTCCTCCATGCAGGCTCGCTCTGACTCTGGCTTGACTTGATGGACTGGACTGACTCAATAAGCGGGCCGGCGAGAAACAGTTCTGGCCATAACGCCGATTCTGAGAGATGGGCTGGCATGGATGGCTTCTGCAGTTGCTTTTTCATCTTATCATATTCCGTCTCCCTGGATGTACGGATACTCTGTAGTCCGTCCTCTGTAGCCTCCCTCTCTGCCTCTGCCTCCGCTCTTCTTCTTCGACTGCTTCTTCTCTTCGTTTCTTTTCTCTCCAAGGCAGCACAAAGAAGCAAAAGAGAAGCCAGACTGAAAAAGCAAAGAAGCGGCCAATTTGCAGTCTAAGGAGAAGGTTAGCAAAAAAAAAAAAAAAAAAAAAAAAAAAAAAAAAAAAGGAACAATTGAGAAGGAAAAAGCAAGGAGCAATAATAAGAAATAACTAAGGGCAAGGGAAAAAAACCGATGGAGTTACAGGGCTTCATCTTACAGTGTTTGTTGAAAGGGGGTTTAAGTCCTTATTTTTTCTTTTCTTTTTTTCTTTCTTACTTTTCTTAGTGATAATGATTATTTTGCTATTTCATTTTTTTTTTTTCAACTTGGTAAGAGAATCAAAAAGATGGGGAGACTGAGAAATGTATATTAGTATGAGACGCTGCTCTTCTGGATCGTCTTTCGTTCTTCTCCTTCTATCATTTTCTATCCTTCAAGCGTATTCACTCCTTCATCCTCAACCTACCTCTTCCTCCTTAGCCCATCCCTAGTATCTCCAAGGGGGGCTCTCTACTAGCCATCTACTCCTATTTCCTCTCTCGACTCCTTTCCGCCACCGCCGACCTTTCGACGAAGGAGCCAGCAGCAGTATTTGAATATCGTCTTGAACCTCCTACCGATCTCTCCCGGTGACCATCTATAGTCACGCAGAAAAAAAAAGAAAAAGAATATACAGACGAAACGAGAAACGCCATATATTCAATACCCTCCTTTTTGACGCATTCAATCTTTTGGTCGTTCGGACTTTTTTCGTGGGAGGAAATAACTTATTCACGGATATAATATAAAACACGAACCAAAAGCTGCTCTGTAGCCGGAGGAGCAACGAGACTTGACGCTTACTTATCTTCCTGTTTGGGGGGGATATCATATTCAGCTCCAATCCCCGGCGAGTGCCGCAGGTCTGCAATCATCGGTCCCAGGTTAGTCATTCTTCTGTTCTCTTTTATATTATACGTCTATACCTGCATGCGGATTTCTTTTCCTTGTGCTGCGGCCGAGGTATGACAGGATCCGATCCTTGTGAGGCTGCGAGCATCCCTGGACGTAGATATTAATATCTCCTTTAACATTTGATATATATTTGCCAGATGGATACCTGTGGACCTCAGTCAGCTAACTGGACATACAACCAGGTCAACACAATGATTATCAGGGATCTTTCTGCTACCAACATGGGACGAGGTGCTTACGACACAACCGGCGTACCAAAGCCTCAACCGCCTCCCAAGCGGTAACATGTCGCCTCCCAGGACGATCTTTCTGATATCTCAACTTCTCTCTCTCTCTCTCTCTCTTTCTCGCTCTCTCTCTCTCTGCTCCCATCGATGCATACGTTCTGTTCTACATCATTTTTAATACTCGACCTTTTCGACGCCTCTCCTTTGTACGATCCTCTCGTACCTTCGACCACCCTCTTTTTTTTTTATTTGATCATCGCTTTTCTCTCTCTCGAAGAGAATCGAAGGAAAAGGGATGGGGAAACGATCGATATTGTGACTGGTTGATGATTGGTCTAGAACAGAATTTCTTCCCGTCCTAGCGGCTACCAACAACCAACTTTTGAACACGGAACTAAAGAGCAAAAAACCTCGCTTTCTCCTTGGGGCTAGCTCACTCTTTGTTACCGGGCTGTGTGATGAGACGAACGACAAGGGAATAATATACCCCTCCAGTTGACATTAAAAGGACAGGCCGTTCGTCTGGACCGTTGCGCTCCCTTACCGATTCGTCCGGCCCCGTCATCCCGATACAACAACCTGCGCCCTTCCCCCCTGCACCATGCATAGTTCCATTGGTCCTTTGAACGCCTCCAACTACTTGACCAGAGATTTCAAAACAGCCCGACCAGCTTTCTCTTTCTTCTGGTCGCTTCGATCTGGCCCAACAATATCTGTCGTCCTTCCTCGTCTTTCCGGCGTTTCGATCCCCTGCCGCCCCCTCGTCTCTCTTCCTCCTTTGTTCTCCTTTTGCTCCAAAAAAATGGCTTTTCCTCTCTTGGGTCTTTCTTCTGTTCGGCGTTTACCACATAGACGGATGGGATAGAATTGGCAACAACTGTTTTTTGGTTTCATCTTTTCCCTTTGTTCGCTTTCATTTGTTCCTGTCGTTTCTGCGCCTTTTGCTTTTTTCCTGGGGGGGTTATACCATTGAGATCTAGACTCATTGACTTCGCAGTCATTTTTCTTCCACTCGCCTTCGTTATCGGCTTCCTGCTTGCTCATGGCACATCCTTTCGGCTCGTCCCGCCTAATTCTACCCAACAACCGCCTTGCCGCAGAAGGCCCGGGAACTAACGGGTAGCATGAATAACTCCGTTTGTTCCTCCGTGCGTGCCTCTTGCATTTCTGTACCGCTCTTCGGGATGTGTTCTGGCAAGCGGGATAGCTAGTTGAGTTTTCGCCTTCACGATACCTGTGCTGCCTTGTCATTACTTTTGTTCTTTGCTGAAGAAATGCCTTTACGACCAGTGCACCCATCTCCATTGCCTGTTCCTTTTTGCCCTTGTTTTGACAAAAAGCACCTACCTCTAATCACCTTTTAATAACCCTTTTCTTCTCCTTCGACTCACGATGTACTTCTATTGCCCGGGCTGGACTTCCCCTCCAATATTGACTTTTAGTGACCTCATTTCTCATTTTATTTCCCATTTAGCCTGCCAGTTATGTCTTTCAAGATATCCCCCCTCGTGCGACTGCTTTTTGACCTTTCCCTGTTTCCCCCATTTTTAGCTCTTTGCGTTTCCCCCTGATGTTCTCTATCTCCCAGTTTTTTTCTTTTTGATGCTTTCCTGTTGTTTGGGATAGATGGACCGGATAGACCGTTGTTGCAGTTGTTTTTTTTGTTTTTGCTCCCTCTTTTCCTCTTTCCTTGGAGCGTCGTGTTGCACTAGACAGCATAGCATAGGTAGACAGAACTATACGTATCGATCATCACTGATTTGTATTTTGAAGCCTCTTGCTTCCTCTCGACGTCTGCGCGTCTCCTGATGTCCGTCCAGTCGTTGTTTTCATCTCTTTTGATGTCTTTTTTGACACTCTTTATGCCAAGCCTGTTCCGGCGCTAAACCATATCTGGCAGTCCATCGTCATCAACCAAAAAGTTGAACTTCAAAGTCGACGGGAAAAGACGAACGTCTTACCCTTCCTCACCTTCACTCCTTCACCCCCTATTAGAGACACGATTAACCGAGACAAACCCGCCAGAAAGAACTGTTCGGAGCCTGTGACGGATACATATACCCTGCACAGCCGCCTGGAAACCTCACAGGAGACGGTCACCTCCCCTTTGCTTGCGGAAATCTAGTTCTTGACCGAGTTGACGTCAAGAAATCAAAGACAGCTCCGTCGTCCCAGGCCGTATACGAACCAAAGAGATGGCAGATTCAAGTTCGACACCCGGCCCCAAGCCCAGTAGTAGCGTTAAGCTGGTTCTACTTGGTGAAGCAGCAGTTGGAAAGGTTTGCTTCCCGTCCGGTTTAAGCCCGCCTTTTCTGCCCGGCGGCGCTCTCTCCATCACGCCAGCTAACAAGATTATCGTCATCCAAATAGTCATCCCTCGTTCTGCGATTCGTAAATAATGACTTCCAGGAGAACAAGGAACCTACAATCGGAGGTAAGCCGGCCGCTGTCTTTTCCCGCAAAAGTGCTGCCTGTTGCGTATCAAGCTGTCTGACTCCTACCCGTAAACAGCTGCCTTCCTGACCCAAAAATGCTCCCTGCCTACCCGTACAATCAAGTTCGAGATATGGGATACCGCCGGCCAGGAACGTTTCGCATCTCTTGCTCCCATGTACTACCGAAACGCCCAAGCCGCCCTCGTCGTATACGACCTGACCAAACCATCCTCCCTGATCAAAGCCAAACACTGGGTTGCCGAACTCCAGAGACAAGCAAGTCCCGGAATTGTCATCGCCTTGGTCGGTAACAAGCTTGATCTGACAAGCGGTGACGGCACATCGGCCTCAGCTGGTGACCCTGCGCAGGCCCAGGACCCCGCCAATGAGGGTGAAGAGGGAGAGACCCAAGGGGGCAGCGGCAGAAACGACGAGCAAGATGACGAACGGGATGGTTCTCCCAATGGCGATGCCAGAAAAGTATCAACACAAGAGGCTAGCTTATACTCTGAAGCTGAGGGTCTACTATTCTTCGAAACCAGTGCCAAGACTGGTTTCAACGTCGCGGAGGTATTCACAGCCATCGCAAATGCGATCCCCGAGGCAAGCCTTAAGAGTTCTAGGGGCGGTGCCGGGGCCAGTGGATCGTCTGGAAATGCCGGACTTGGTGCCGGGTCACGGCCTGGAGACGATTCGAGGATCAATCTTCGAGACAGAGGGCAGGTTGGTGCGAAGGAAGGCTGTGCTTGCTAGAATATGTTGTGTGTTTCAGTCTATTAATCCTGTTATTGCGAGTGTTCTCTTTGTTTTATATGGTTTAGCCCACACTACGTTCCATGTTCTTTTTCTTTTTCTTTTTTCTCTTTCGTTTAATCTTTAATATGCATTTTGATTCCTCCTACATACTTTCCACAAGGCTGCTGTCTCTTTTGGTGAGATGATTGGTACTATACCTATGCGTTATTTTAGTGAACAGATACTCTCTAAGTGCTTCCACTCTACATATATAAGAACAAATGAAAACTAAATAAAAACACTAGGATTGCTACGCAGTATATATTCGTCTGTTGAACTGCGAGGCTACCAGGGCGACCAAATAGCTAATGCTTTTTTATATCATCAACCTCCTATAGAGTAAGTGTATATATACTTCTAATCACAGCCAGCGCATTATTATTATTATACTAACGCACCTGCACCTAGGGAAATGAGGAAAAGAGTCAGATAAATCAACCCGTGGATAATAAGCCACTGCTACAATGCTAATCAAACAGCTGCCAATGTTGCTTGAACATTAAAGAAGCCACGTCATATCATTTATCATCTCAGCATCACAGCCAAAAGGGAAAGTAAAACCTTTACAAGAGAAAAATGGAATGGCGCCTGTTTCCCCTGATGTATAGATAGCGTAGTTGACATAGGGAATAATCTGACCAAAAACATAAAGATGCGATATAATGTGCCACGCGCTTCTAAATGCGAGAATGGAGGGTATAGCGGATGCTTTGGTTTATTTGTTCATAAGATTGTGTATTCAAAGGTGTAGACGATTCGTAGACTTGCGTGGGAGTTAATTGGTCAAGTTGGTCAGAGTCCCTTACTCGCCGTGGTGGCTGTGGTACGGCCCAACGAAGCCTTCGGTATGTCTATCTCTGTCTCTACAAGTTCGAGCCCAGAGAGACTGGGGTAACGGCGGCTAAAGTTTAGTTCCCAGTCTTCCGAAGAGTTGGAAACTTGTCTGGTCGAGCGGGGATGTTGTGGGGAGTTATATTCGCTATTGCCGGTTTGGTTAGCTGATTGAACTCCCGTTCGTAAACTCTTGGGCTTCGGGGGTGCTACTGGGCGTTGGGCCGCGCGGGAGGTGGTTGATGGGGTCTGGTGCTGCCCGGTGTTATATTTGAGGCCGATAGAGGGAGAATCTTTATCATTTGAAGGTTGGGACCGGAAATCAGATGTATGTGAAGTGGCAGGAGCGGATGGGTATGGTTGCATAGATGACGCTGGCCGTTCTGGTAATGGGAGCTCGAATCTTTTGGCCTGTGGATTAGGGACTGCGTCTGTGTACCGTCCATATCCTGATGCTGTCTTGACAGGTGGTGCCTTATCCGTCTCCTTCAACAAAGACTGAACCTTGTTTTCAATGGCAGCAGCTCTACCGCCACTTCCTATACCTAGTCCCACAGCGCGCGGGGGGCCTCCTTCTCGCTCGTTCAACTGTGAGCGATACTGGGCAGCAGCCTCAGCAACCCTTTTTTCCTCCATGGATAATCGACGTCTTTCCATTTCTCGTTTCATTTCAGGTGATATGTCGTCAGCGTCAACGTTGTCATATCCATGGCCATCGTCGCTCAGCTCCGTTACCTCGGAGCCTGTGATGGGAGTAAGGTGCTGGGTGTCATTTTCAGGAGATGGGGTTTGATTCCTATCATGGGGGGCGTTGTTTTCAAAGCGGCGGAAAGCGTCTCCGAAGCGGCCTGCGAGGAGAGTCTTGGTACCTGATAAAGAAAGTGAAGACAAACTCCCGCGTTTGGCATGTTTGGATCCACCACTTAAGCGCTTTTCGCGCTTCCGGCTCAACTCTTCCTCTTCCTTAGCTTTAAGGAAATCAACGTCCGACATGTTGGATGGCTGGCTGTATTCGAGGTCATGTTCGCCAACGGATGGGCGTAGCAACGTTTCATCCTCGTCTGACGAGCGTTCACGACCTCTATCCCTAAGATACTCTAATCTCGATGCGACATATGCAGCAGTAGGCCTAGATTTCGAGTTTGCGGATTTCGAACGGGTTAGCGGGTCTGCAATATCAGAAGCTGTTGGCCGTGTACCTTCCAAAGATGGCCGTGAGGATGCCGGCGATCTAGGAAGGTCCTCCGCTTGACTAGGTTTGGAGTCAAATCTAGCAAAACTGGGCCGAGTCGATAAGCTGCCGCTGTGCAGACGGGGATGATCATGACCGCTACTCTCACGAGAACTTCCGGATGGTTGTTTCTTGTGTGATTGGCTCGGAAATCTATGCAATGGTCTTTGGGATAAAGAGGGACTGTCTGGTCGCTGGTTGACTGGTGAGGGGGATGTCATCGTGCCAGTGGATACCATAGTTGGTTTCTGTGGTGTTGGCTGCTGTATAGGGACTTGTTGACGAGAGGGTTCCGCCCTTAGATATGATGACGATACTAACTTTTTATCTGATACTAACGGGTCTATCCGGGTAGTAGTATGGTGCGTTCCAAGAGTAGGACTTGGCTGTGGAGACACTGCAGGCTTCGAGAATGCTTCATCGGCAAGAGCATTTGTGACTCTTTTAGATAAATCATCAGGGTTGGCAATCGATTCTGTATTGGTTGATTCAAAGTTGAAAGTGCCACCCTTTTCATGAAGGAGGGAGAATTGATCTAGAGTTGGAAATCGTGAAGAGAGTTCGTCCGTACTGACGTTCCGTTTAGTTCCATCAAGTGCCGCAAAGGGGTCACCGGAAACCCTAAGAGGAGAAGGACTGGGTTTAGATGCAGCCTTTTGGTCGGTAGGCTTGTTTGGCCTTCCTCTCCGCATAGGCGCAATGTCTGGAATAATTTTTGTTTCCTGAATGGGCGGTGTGAAGGCGGCACCAACTTTTGGTGCTTCCACTGGAGTGGAAGTCGGTAGCTGCTGGCTTCGTCTAGATTCGGAATGTGAACGGTCGGCATAAATCTACGTAGGAGAATAGTTAATTTTAAGACGCGAGGATATTAGATATATTGTATAATACGCACGTCTCGAATTGGTACTTCTTTCCCTCGCATATGACATGTTTCACGTAAAACATGATAAATATTAGGCCTGTCTTTGGGGTGTTCTTTAAGCATGGTGGCTGAATCAAAAGAATTCAATGTTAGCTTAAAAAGGTACCTTGACATGAAAAACGAGAGCAAACATACCAATCAAAAGTTTCAGTCTATCTGAAAAGGGTGGGTAGGCGGGATACTTGAACTTTGCGTTCAAAATAGCCATCTGGCCGCCTTCGTCAAAAGGGGTGGTATAGTAGCATAGCTTGTACAACAGAACGCCAAGGGCCCAGATATCGCTTTTCTCATCGATCGGCTGTTTTCTATAGACATCTATCATCTCCGGACTCCGATACTGTAGGGTTGTGTGCCTCTGGACATCATCTTCGATCAGTCTACCTTCGGCGGCGGAAGTAGCTGCAGGTCTAGGAGGAGCTGCAGAACCAAAATCACATAGCTTGTAGCAGCGTGAAGGGCCGTTCCCGGAGATTAGAATGTTTTCAACCTTGAGGTCCCTATGCAAGAGTGGTGGCTTGAGATAATGCATACAGGCCACACCTTCGGTGACGTCGCCAAATATCTTTAAAATCTCTGGTTCAGTCAATCGATTCTGTAGCCTGGTATTCATGAAGTCTATCAGGCCGCCACCAGCGCAATGCTCCATGAGCAGGAAGACCTCATATCCGCCGCCTTTTAGTTGTGATGCATGAGAATCAATGTATGTAACAATATGTTTGTGTCCCTTCAGCCTCTTCATCGTTTCCACCTCTGTTCTCATGTTGGCGAGGGATGCCTTGTCTGGGACGGCGACCCGCTTCAAGACAGCAGTCTCGACGCCGTCAACGGGCTTTGGGAGTCGAACGACGTAGACATGGGCGAATCCTCCTTCGGAAAGGTATTTTTCTACCACAACTCGATGGCTTCCAACCTGCACCTTGGTGCCGGCCATAAAGGTGCCTGCCGGCACAGGGGCGGCCGCCATCGGATTGGCATTCATGTGAAGCCCCAAAGATAGGATTGTAGGTTGTTACTGCGTATTGCTGTATGTTGAGAGAGAGGACCAGAGAGGGCGACAGAGGTTCTTTGGGAGGTGTATATGCCTGTATAGTTAAAAGGGGGTTTCTTTTCTTTGGTGTTCTTGTGTAGGTTGCTCCTTCAGGGGATCGACGTTCGTTCTTGTTGAGCGGTGATAGATAAGAGGGACAAGGAGATAGCTTCGGGCGGGAGGGAGTTCGACATCCAACGAGGCGCAGGCAATAGCGGCTATATAAGGAGAAGCCGACAATTCTCTGTAGACCTAAAGCGGTTTACAGCCTCATCATGCCCTGCATCCTCATACCCAACGTCGACAGTGTCAGCTTCATCATCGTCATGCAGCAACTTCAGGTACAAAAGTTGATCTCGGGGCAAGCTCAGATGGTCAAGATCTGGCCAATCATAGTGCGTTTCGGTGCAGGATCATCTTAGTTCCGCTTAATTATGCTTATGTAATCCATTCTTGCCCGCCGACGAGTTCGTTTTTTAGCGGATAAATAGTTCGATTTGGAGGCTGCGAAGGTCACGAAGTACACCTGCATGACTCCAGGAGGCCTGTCAGACAGATAGTCCCCTTTCTGAACAAGCTAACGAGTTTCCTCCAACCGCTGTCCATGTCGTCTTTGCCTTGTATCTCTGCGTGTTTCTGTCTATTTGGCCGCTTCAACATGATTATCTAATCATCTCTGTCATCTGACTATGGGAATAACACTTTTCCGGATTTAGTGACTAATCAACTCTAAATGAAAACTGACCAATAGAAAGAGGCGCTCTTGGCCAGCCATAATAGGAAAAATCAAAACAAACAGAGGAGAACGTCTAAAAAGTGGGTCCTTCCCTTTCCCTTAAATTTTTATTTTGTCTTCATGCGACTCGCATCACATCAACAACACGACAGCATCTGCGCTGTGCATCAAACAACAGAAAGGAAACGCAGCAAACGGACAGCCAGGTCAGCAGCAGCAAGAAAAAGTGGCTATTTGTGTGTGCGTGTGTGTATGTCTACGCTGCCGCTCCCCCAAAAGGTAGTAAATAATCGGTGTCAACAGTGGCCTCCCACCAGATCTGTATGATAGTTCGTACTATTTCCTTGCCCGTTGTGCCTTCACCTCCAGTTATTCGTTACAACGTGTCCCAATCCCTCCACTCATCGCGGGCCTGTGTCAAGGCTGGCTTCGATAGGTCAACGAGCAGCGCTGAGAATGGAGACTGGGCCGGCAAACAGGGATCTTTCGTGCTATCCGATTGGACTGCGGCCACTGCTTGGATGAAAAGGGGTGGGGAAGAGAAGAGAAAAACACATAAAAAGACGACGAGACAAGGAGAAGGGTGAGAAAGAAAAAGAAAAAAAGAAGAGAAAAGAATACAAACGTTTTTCCCTCCACGCCAGAAAGGCGGACATTGACATGTTAAAAAAAATTTGATATTCCCCTTCGACTCCCACTTCTTCCCCCAGAGAGTCAGAGCCCCAGGACTGTCTCAGATTTCGGGGTCAGGACTCGATTCCTTTCACCCTTTTGTTCATCATTTCGCTCTCCCCAGATACCGATCTATCTTATTCTCTTCGTACAAAGTATCTGTGCGCAACGTGTGTTCAGCCTATCAAGACAGGTATTTGACATCAAAAATCAGCGGTAAGCCAGAGGCTGAAATACCACTCTGCTTCGTTCCCCGTGGGAATTGCCGGCAATATCGCTGTCTTTTCTTGCTCTCATTGCCAATTTGCGATTTCGTGTTTTACTCATGGTTAATTCTTAGACTCGAATCGAAACGCTCTTCTATACTGATACACAAAGAACGCACCACGGCGCACGACGTTGTTGCACCCTCATCCTTATCGAAAACGTCGACCAAAGTACCTCCTTGAGTCGCTCCCTTCAATTTAAAGGAAATACTAGACAGCTTCATAGGAGGGAATAACAGTCCAGACTGGTGTCATACACACAAAAGGCCGCATACTGCATTGTGTGGTAATTTGAGACCACAATGCATGAATTTTCTATTTATATGAGCAGAGATATACAGCACATTTTGCAATAAGCATCTATACGACAAACCACGTATAAAAAAAGAAAGAAAGAAAGAAAAAAGACGAACAGAGGAAAAAGCCCAGTGCACGGAAAATTGTACAGGACCTGCTTATTATCAGATTGAAAGGTCATAGCAAAGCGGTGGCTTAAATTTTCGCTGTGCCTCTGTAGTGTTGGAGACAGCGACCTTGCATAATGGACGGCCCTCCACCACCACCACCTCCTCCTCATGGAGCAAACCCGCGGAGTGACACCGGACCTGGAGATGGCAGCAGGTACCGCAAATCCACAGATTTGCCAGAGGGCCCTTATGACATCTTTATTATCCCGCCTCATTCTGCTGGAGGTGGCTTTTTATACCTTCCCTCGCTCCAATGCCACACAAACAGCTTCCTAGCGGGCGTTGCTGTGACATTGATGGGCGTCTACTTTTATTTCAACGCATTGCCCACCCTGAAAACCTGGTGTGCAACTGTTGTGGCCCGCGGCGGAATGGGCGTGTTCTTGCTCGCCTTTGGAATTGGCCTTGTCAGCTGGGCCATTGGCAAGGCTCAAGCCGAGGGAGTTTTCCGTCAACGTTCCCGCTCAAAACCTACCGCTTCTAGCAATGGAAGTACTTCTCGTGGGCCTCCTCCGGGACCTCCTCCAGGTGCTCCTCCCCCGGGCGGACACGGCCCTCCACCACCTGGCGGAGCGGGCCCGGGGCCTGGAGCTGGCGGAGGCTCTTATCAAAATTACGGCGGACATTATGCTGGTGCCGGGTTCCCTCCTCCGCCTAATCCAGGGGCTGGATTCCCCGGAGGAGGACCATATCCGGGGGCTGGAGGTCCATATCCTGGTGCTGGACCCCAATATCCAGGAGGGCATCAATATAATAGGAATAGCTATCCTGGAAGCCGCCAGAGCTATGGAAGCTATAATTCTCCGCCCTCTTCAGAGCCTCATAGACGTGACACCCGACGTTCCGAATCCCCGGGACCTTCGCCTCCACCAAGGCGTGAAGCACCGCGGCCAGCATCTCCACCACCTCCGCCACCAAACCATGAACCCCGTAGGCCCGAGACGCCCAAGCAACAATTTATGCCCGAAGAACCTGAGCCAAAACCTGAACAAAAGCCGGAGCCTTCAAAACCAGAGGTCCCAAAGAAAGAGGAACCAGTACCAGAAGAGCCAAAGCCAGCGCCTCCGCAACCTGAGCCTCCAGCACCTGAACCGCCAAAGAGGGAAATCCCCAAGCCAGAAGAACCTAAGCCAGAAGAACCGAAACCCGAGCCTCCAAAGCCAGCAGCTCCAAAACCAGAACCCCCGAAGCAGCCTGAGGTTAAGCCAAAACCTCCAAAACCTGCAGAGCCTGCTCCTCAACCAGTTCCTCAGCCCGAGCCTCCAAAGCAAGAAACTCCCAAAGAAGTACCTACGGTAGACCCAAAGATGGGCGAGTGGGAGAAAGCTCGTGAAGAAACGAGGAGGAGAGAGGAGTTGAAGAGAAAGATGGAAGAGATTAAGCGTAAGAGGGCAGAAGCAGAACGGAAAAAGAAGGAAGAAGAAGAGAAGAAAGCTCGTGAGGAGCAAGAGAAGCGTGATAAGGAGAACCGGGAACGGGAATACCGTCTGTGGAAGGAGAAGAGAGCCAAAGAAAAGGCTGCCAAAGAAGCGGCCGAGAGAGAAGCAAAGGCAGCCCAGGAAGCAGCCGAAAAGGAGGCTGCAGAGAAGGCTGCAAAGGAAAAGGCCAGACAGGAGGCTGCAGCACGGTATGCGGCCGCAAAAGAAGCTGCTGCGGCCAGACGAGCTGCCGCTGCAGCGTCCGCAGCCCCCTCAGTCGCTCCATCAGTTTCATCAACCACAAAACTATCGTCAACTATCAAAGTCTCTCCTGTCAAGCCAAAATCCCAGACAGCTTCGCCAGAAAAGAGGTCTCCATCGCCAGAGAAGCGACCAGCACCAAAGCCTACACAGAGCAAGCCTCCTTTCCCTTCGGTCAAGACAGCAACTACGGATGCAGAAGACGATGGCTATTCATTTCGCCCTTATGACCGACCGAGATCAAGTATCAGCCGGCCTAGCGAGGCAGACTCGGTTATTTCAGAGTCGACTTATGCTCCATCTCAATCTACTGCAAACACCTCACCTCCTCCATCTCAACGTGGACCATATTCCACCAAGGATCCTAACAAGATTGTTATTCACGGCGTATACACCTTTAATAATGCATTCATGAAAACTCCTATTGCCCAATTGGTATCTGGAGTAGGCTCAGTTACGGATGGACTCATTCTGCGAATGACAACGGAAGGCATGTTCGTTGACGATGACGTCCGTGGAGTAGCGCAGAGAGAATGGGATATCAAGGCATGGACTATGAAGCTAATAGAGGTATGGTGTCCTTTGCACTCCGCCAATAGCAGTCATCCTACTCGCTCAAGCAATGGAAAGCTCAATCCCTTCCGGTTTGGAAATTTGCATTCGTCATCCAAGCAGCCTAGCAACGAGGATTCAGATGCTTTCGTTTCAGGAATGCTTCACACCTGTAAAGACAAATGCCGTTTCGGGGTGAGCAGTGCTGCCGACTCGAGTAGTTCTTATCATAGTGCTGGCAGTGGTATTGACCAATGTATTCTACAGACAGCGGAAGCTCGCGGCCTGCACATAATCCGAACCAGCATCAGAGATCAAGACGGCAAACGGTTCATCTTCGTCCTTGATGAAAACGAAGCCTGGAAGGTTGCTCTTGGTCTTAAGCGTCTGAGAAAAGGTAGTCAAGTGCGTGCCCTGGGCGTATGCGGTCTACCGGCCAACGAAGCTGCCTCCATACTCGGCAACCTAGGCTATTGATATCAGTGGCTTGTCCGGTATATCTGGGATGCTCCTTTCAATCTGCTACTCCATCACCAGCCTTTCTCCCGCCATACTTCTTCTTCTACTTTAATTTTCTATACCCCTTTATTCAGGAAAATGTTTTTGTCATCCTGTTTGAATACTTGTCTGTTTCTCTCCTATTACCTATTTATTCGCCCTGGAGGTATCATGATAGCTTTGATCAAAGCATTTCATCTGCTTCATTTTAGCGATGGCGTTATGAGTTTTTAATGATACTGCACTCTCCCATGTCTTGAGCCTCCTCTTTAACTTGCTTCTAATATCTTGATAAAGTGCCTTGATTACTTTCCCCGAGAACGTTTTGCTCTGACTTGAAGGAGCAAGCATGGAGTTACATCTAAAGGGCCTCTGTTTTCCTGGCTATAAGCGTCGACCGTTGTTGCCCCTAGAGTCCGGCTAAACTATTTTAAATCATGGATCCCAATCCGCAATGCTGTCTGTAATGAATCCTTCACTCTATACGCCAACATCCAGTTGGTATCCTCCCTGGATGCGCCCTTCCCACCACCCCTGGGTGGTTTGCGTAACAGCAACTCTCTAGCAAGCGCCCTTTTTTCAGTCATCAAAGCAGCAGCAGCCAGTCAGCGTTTCACGGCAGGGCCGGGTTGGTTAATCTTCCGTGCCTGGGCGGTGCAGGCAGGCCAGGCTGGGGGGAAATGCGGCTGCCTGGCCTTCGTCGTCAGCGTCCTTTGCGGCCGTATCCTTTGATTGCCTGGCTATCCGAGACTCCGGCCTGGGTGTTTTATTATTTTAATATACTTAACAATACCCAAGAGACGCCCGCGTCCTTCGAAGCTTCGTTCTGGTCGTCTTTAAGCTATAGCGAATATTGAACGATCAAGCTAGTTAGTTAGCCATGGGTAACCCCAAGGAAGAAGAGCTCGAGGAGCAGCAGGCTCCCTTGCTGCCCCAGTACTCCGACGACTCAGATACTGTCATGGGCGACGAGAAGATATATACTCCTCCGAGCACTGCATTAAACAGCGGCGAGTCCCAGCCAGACCTCCACACGGAGGCAGCCATCGAGGACGCCCGTGAGAACGACCGGCTTCTTGCGAGCTCTCCGCCGCCAGGCTACCGTGACCACGTCCGCTCTCCGGGATATTCGAAGGGGGATCTCAATGTAGACATCAAGGCTGACTACGCCGTCAAGGAGGAAGATTTGCCTGAGGAGTCTAGCAGCTGCCGTCAAGGACCAGGCCGATTCCGTCGCTGGTGGAGGGCTAGACGCCGATGCCATCGCCGCGAGAACGGCGAACGTCGTGAGCGGCCTTGCTGTGTGAAGATATTCATCGCCTTGAAGGCAGTCCTTATTGTCTGGCTGTGTCTTTGGCTTGTCCGCTGGGCCGCAGTCCGCTTCATCAGGGTAAGGTGTTAAATCCACAGGCTTACATAGTTTGACCCAGTTTCGATAGCTCATTATTACATGGCTTATGGCTAACGTTGAGGTGCTCTCAGAGACATCATCGCCATCATCACCACTCGGTTGGATATCATAACTATGGCTTTGGCTGCCATTCAAAGTCTCCTCGAGAGATAGTTGTTAGAGAAAGGGAATCCTGGGTCTATGGAAATTACCCTCTATACGACTTACTGGACCTCAGGACTACAACTGGATCCGTTTATGTTACCATCGTGCCTCAGCCAGCACATCAAGACGATCCAACTCGCCCTGCAAAGATATCCATAAGGTCGAGAACCGGTAATGTCTTCGTGAGATTCAAGATGCCCGATGATGCCGCAGTCATCAGCGATGCTCTATCCACATATGACTTGGAAAAGCCTCAGCCTTCCCTCTTCAAAGAAGTCTTCTTCAAAGATCCGGCTATGAATCACCATTCATGGCAATCGAATTCCTCCTCTTTACCCCCTCGCCCATATGAGATTGATATCGAAACCAGGAGTGGAAATGTGTTTGCCGTCCTTGGATTTTCTACCCATGCTTCAGTCACAACTCGAAGCGGTAATATCAACACTCACCTAACTCCCCTCGTCTTTGAAAATACCACATTCCCTCATAACAGGAGATGCAAGCGCTGTGACGGCGTCTCTATAACCACACAAACTCGCTCAGGTAATGTATCGCTGAAAGTTACAGAGCCATCCTTCATCGCCCCTGAGAATTCTGAGCCCATACCGGAGGCTCAAGATAACACCCCCAATCACAGGATACGCATAGGTGCTCGTTCCAATAGTTCCAACAGACAGGCAAAATGGAACTGTATCCTGGAGGCTCTCAACAAGAAACCCAGCCATGCTGAAGTTAAGCCTTGTTCCAGTTCGGATCTCAGAGTCAACGCCTACCACATCAGCCGTAATTCGGCCAACATGGCCATTTCTTACCCTCATTCCTGGGCGGGCCGTGTCATTGCTACGGATTTCCGGCGTGGAAATGTTGTTCTGCGAGGTCAAGGTCTGGAAGTTGTTCGTCGATCTCCGCACGGTTTTCTTGCTACTAAGAAGCCAACGGTTGGACGTGACGAAAAGAAGAGCTGGTGGGGAAGCGAGGGAAACATGAGTGTAGGCTTGGAGTCCCGAGGACCCGTGGAGTTCGATATCAGAGGTTAGGGAGGATGAAATAAAGTCTACAAAGCAGTCGTTTGCTATAATTCACTCTTTGTCCCGGCTCCTCGTTTGTGTTGATTATTGGTAGCTATTTTCTTACTTTTAATTGATTGATTAGCTTGTGGCTTTGAGAATCAATAACATTCTCTTCGTGCCAAACTTCCAGTGTATGAAACAACAATACTTTGACTGTCCTCTGACTACCCATGGCTTGCCGATAATTGTCATTATTCTTAAAACACAAAGTAACAGCCAGCTTCTCTAGAAACAGACAAACTGCCATATAGCGGTTTATAGAGAACTCTGAAGATGATATATCCTCAAGGGGACGATGGAAAGAATAGAGAAGAAGCACATCTAGTTTAGACAAACAAGGATTGGATGTAAACAGTGTTTGCAAAGCACGGAAATATGTTTTCTTCTATGCTTGACTATTCTTTTCTTCGGATTGTCTGTTTCGCATGCTAGTAGAGGCACTTGATTTCTCTACCGTGTCTTTCTGTGAGATTTCTTCGTCCATACGAATATATTCATCGGGGCGGTTAAGTTGGGTGGCAGCTGTGGGAATAGGGTTAGCATAGATGTATTTAATTAAAACAACGAAAGCCTCACTTTTATCAAATGCAACAATTATACCCCTATTCGCCTCGAAGTACCGATCAATATCTTCTAGCGTTCGATTTGCTGTTTCCGGATAAAAGAGGTACGTGATCGGGATGAATGAAAAGCATATCACTGCCCATATAATCCAGAATCTCCAACCTAGATTTTCGATGCCAGGGAGGGTGATCTGTACTACCATATAATTCTGTGAAATTCTCGTTTGTTAGGATGAACATAAACCATTGGGGATGAGAAATTGTGGCTTTACCATAATCCAGTTTGTAGCCATAGCCAGGGACGCCCCTTTAGTCCTCATTTCCAGGGCATTTATCTCCGTTGGGTATAGCCATGGGACACCGAGTACTCCCATACCGAAGCCTGCAAAGAAAGCAAAGAAAAACGACACAGCCACTATTCCAAGTTTGTACTTATCTCCATGCCCGTTTTCTAATAGGGACAGGGAGATAGTGATGGCTATGAAACATATTGAGCAGGCCAGAGAGGAAGACATCATCACTTTCCGGCGCCCATAACGCTCGATCACGAAGTAGGCAAGGCAGGAAAAAACTAGATAGTCAACACTCCCAGCTGCTGCGAGTATGCGAGAAAGAAGCGGTGAGAGATTGAGGGCATGTATGAAGACATAGGACATATAGTATCTAATAAGGTTAGATATCGATATATACTAAAACGGGCCCAGTGAGATACTTACGAGGTGACATTGATTCCAGATATTTGATTCATTGCCTGCATCCATGCCCCTAGAATCATCCGCCTAAGAACACCAGGTGGCCCTATTATATGTTTCTCTTAGCTAGGTATACACCGAGGGAAACCTGGAAGACTCGCCTTTTCCCATAAGCAGTTTAAACCATGTATAAGAGTTTAAATTCTCCCGATCTAGCACATCTTTGATGACGTTGAATTGGGTTTTGACAGAATGAGAATTGGACGTTGCTCCGTTACCTTCCAGCGCAGCTAACACCTCTAGTGCTTCGCTGTACTCCCCCTTGCGGATGAGTAGACGGGGAGAGTCCGGTAGAAATGGGCACATGGCGTATATGCAAAGGGTAAAAAACACCTGAAATGCTAAAGGAAATCTCCATGTAACGCTCCCTTTAGCAAAAGAGAAACCAAGCGTTAACCAGTTTGAAGCAGAAAATCCCATTATACAGTTTGCCTAAGCCGAGTCAGCTACTTAGTGGATGGATAGCTATGGGGAAGCACCCTGGATATTCATCTCACCATTTGAATGATAACAAGCTTCCCCCTGCTGCTCATTTTACTAGTCTCAGACTGCCATACTCCAGCCGTCGAGGTGTTCATTCCGGTGCCTAGGCCAGCCACTACTCTTCCAACCATCATCTGAGGCACGCCATAGGCAGAAGCTTGGATGATACCACCGATAGCAATGATAGTGCTACCAACTATTATCTGACGGGGTCTGCCAAAATAGTCTCCTGTCCACACAGTTGACATGGCACCAACGAAACATCCAATATTGTAAACAGATGTCATGGTCCCTTGTAGGTTTGTGGATGGATAGCCCATTGTTTGTAGGAAGTCCTCCCCAATAAGAACGTTGCCGAACACCCCCTATCTCCATCTTAGTACGGGTCGAATAGAATCAACCAGAGCTTTAAACAGACCTGGTCGTAACCGTAGAATATAAGAACCGTAGACGCAGCTATAGATATCCATATAGTGAGTTTATCACCAGACCCTCCAAGATATTTCTTCGCCATTGTTCCTTTTGGGCAAGCAACTTGGTATCATTTGATTCAAACCTTGGAAGACAAAAAGGGTAGATAATAGTCTGTATGGTATTCTCAACTAGGTAGTCCACCGCACTGGGAAGACTTCTGCGATGCAGTGTAACAAGCACTGGGGCTAAATGGTGAGACAGGTTGTTCGTCAGGAATGAGTGGCTTTGGTGAGGAAGCCGCTTTTATTAGACGACTGGGGCTCTATCGTGGCTACTAGCCATCCAACCGCGGCTATCCCTGTTCTCTCCCCACAACTGCAGATCCGGGTAAGTTGTCACTCCCAAGGTATCGCTATGAAATCAGGGTTCTGTCTTTTAGTTATAAGCATCTCGCTTGACAGGCGATCCCGGGGCGTACAGAGAAACACAAGTCGCTCAATGCTAAGATAACCATGCAATTAGCCAGTAATCCGAATTGCATGTCCCCTATGTATTTCAGAACTCCACGACCACAAGAAGTATCTATTTATCCTGCTCAATAGAGATTCTTATTAGGTTTTTCGATACCTTGGGCTCCGTTTAGCCAGCTATGTTAGTATTGGAGGTTATCGTAAATCTATGTTGTATCATTGATACAGGTGCGGGCCATTTAGATGCTTTGAATCAACCCATTGCTATCTGTTCAACTCATAGATGGACAGAAATACGTCAGTTAAAAAGGAAGATTGCTCTATTTCTTATACCAGCTGCGTTCGATGTCGAGATAAGAGGCTCAAAGGAGCTCGGAGATAAGGCCGAACTTAACTGACCAGTCACGTGCATCTTTGTTTACTTCAAAGAAGCCTCGACGTGTGTTTTGACAACATCTATCAAAACAAACAACGCCCTCTGAATTTTATTACTGCTTCTCTACGCCGGAGATTCTCTGCGTAACTGTATCAGACTTTCACCTTATGAGCTCATTTTCTTCTTTCATTTTTTTTTTCTCTTATGACCTCAGAAAATCTTTCTTCACATATTTCGACTTTACTTCTCTCTACTGTCAAGCATTATCCATCAATTCCTCTGTTGGTCACCTACATGCCTCTTACATTTGGCGCTTATTGATTAAACATGGAAACCTCAGACTTTGAGGTCCGTATACCTGTACATCCGGGCGACAAAGAAGACTACAATGACATCAGCATGCTAGACACGTCTTCCAGCGATGCTGGCTTCTCAAGTGAAGAGGAAACCCCAAGCAACGATCAAATCTTACAAGAAGAAAAGCCAAGCTTGACTATTGTCAATGAAGAACTGGAGGAACTGGAGGGAAAGTCGAGGGAGGGCATCCATATCCTTGAGAAGCTGGAAACCATATTGAAGAAATATCCATCTTCCACTGGGGCCAATGAAGCCCTACGCAAACAAATCTTGGAGACTATGGATCAAGGCAAGAATCATCCCACAATCACAATTGGCGTTGTTGGTGCCACTGGTGCTGGCAAGTCATCTCTCATAAATGCGCTTCTAGGAGAGAAACGTTTGGTTCCTACTAGTGGAATGAGGGCATGCACAGCGGCGATTACAGAAATCTCATATTGTCACGGGCCATGGAACTATGAGGCTGAGATTCAGTTTGTATCTCGGTCAGCGTGGAAGGAGGAAATGCGTCTTCTCTTCGAAGACATGCAGGACGGTCTTGATGAACTTCCTTCCACTTATGACTCTGAATTTGGCATAGCATGTGCCAAATTTAAAGCCGTATACCGTCTTGATCCCGAGGATACCCGCACAATGTCCATTGAAAAAATCATGGAAGTCCCTAACGTTGCTGCCGTTCTTGGTTCAACCAAGTACGTATCTAGAAACAATGCAACTGACTTCTACAATGAGCTTAAAAAATATGTGGATAGTGAACCACATTCTCTAGTTTCAGACCAGGATATCATGGATACTAATAATACAATACCACAGAATAAGCCTGTGCAATTGTGGCCACTTGTCGAGCTAGTGCGCCTACATGTCAAAGCACCCGTTTTGTCCACTGGGGTAGTTCTTGTGGACCTTCCAGGGTTGCTGGACGTCAACACGGCCAGGGGAACTTTGGCTCAAAAATACATAAAAAATTGCTCTGGTCTGTGGGTAGTCGCACCCATCACCCGAGCTGTCGATGGTCACTCAGCGAAGACACTTCTAGGGGATGGTTTCAAGCGGCAGCTGCAGCTCGATGGTGTGATGGGCCAGCTGGCTTTTATCTGCAGCAAGACCGATGATATCAACTTGTCGGAGGCAGCGGATAACCTCGGACTCAAATATGCGAGAGAAGCGTTGGATAATGTTTGTGAAGAAAAAAAGCAGCGGGCCAAAGCCATAGGCTTGAAAATACAGAGCCTTAAACAAAAGGACAAGCGCATAAGGTTGAAGCTAGAGAAACTGATCGACTTTGCGATACAGGACGATACCGAAGTTGCCCCCGAGATCAACTCTATACAGAGCCCTTCTAACCATGGTGCTAAAAACATATCTCTATCGCCATCACCCAGCCCTCGAAAGCGCGAGTTGATGGTTTCCAAAAAGAATCTGACAGAAAATCAAGCCACAATTAAGGCCGAACTCCAATCTCTTGAGACTGAGGTTTTATCTGTTAGAAAGGAGATAAAACTTAAGCAACGCGAATTTGAGCGTTGCTGCATCGAGAAACGCAATGAGTATTCCGATGCTCACATAAGAGAGGATTTCGTGGCTGGACTTCTTCATCCCAGAAGCACCAGCGAAGACGAAGGTAGTGAAGACAGAGAAATTCCAATGACGAAAGAAAAATTAGACGTTTTTTGCGTGTCATCTAAGGCATTTCAGATATTGGAAGGTAGGTTAAAGGAGCACAAAGTAATGAAGGGGTTTATAACCCCCGAGGATACTGGAATACCCCAGCTCCAAAGATATTGTTTGAACCTAGGCTTTGCGGCCCGTATGGCAAAGCATACCGATTTCCTGAATAACCTTGGCCAATTAGTCAATAGTTTGCAGCTTCAGGCGTCAGGGCAAGATAAATTGTCACTCAGGTCAAATCAGGACGACCAGGAATTACTTCAGGCTGAGTTCAACAAACTCAAGGAGGTGAGTGTTATTATTAATCCTTCATTCTAAATGGATTCACTGATCTTTGTCAGGTTTTAAACACCACGATTCTCAACCTATCAAAAGCCCTGTTGGGAATAAGGCAGCATCTATATGCTAGTCTTGGTATGTCCCGTTTCCAAGTTGCGTCGAGAAGTTTGAAGTTAATATGTGTAGATGGTGCCGCCATTGCAGCTAAGAATGCGGCTGAAAGGGCGCCACCTCGGTGGAACCGAGTCAAGAAGGATGGAGGGATATCATATCCCACGTACAAAGCCATCTGCCGGAGATCTGGTGAATTTCGTGATGGCAAGGGGAATCGCTACGTAAGTAAACCATGTAATTACCTGGTTCATAGGGAGCTAACATTTCCACCCCAGAATTGGAATAAAGAGCTGTAGGTCTTGCAAACAGCTTTGACGTTCGAAGAATCGAGGCTCATGTTTATAGGGCTGACCCATTAATGGCAATTATTGGGCTAACCTGGGAAAGGTAATCTCAATGTTTTCAACTTCAATGTTTCTTGCGGCCTGCTAATCATTACCCAGGACCTTTACCAGGCAGATCCCTCATCTACTCAACAAAACTTCAGATTCTCTACGGAGAGATATAGGTGAATTTCACAAGAACGTAATGAAAAATGTCCGAACGCTTAATGAAAGCGACTCACGATCCAAAATCTTAAACGATCAATGTTTAAGATATAAGGAAAAGATCAAGCAAATTATCCATTTTATCACCGATAAAATAGATTCTAAGCAAAAGGAGCTGAACCGTATTTTTGTCCCAAGCATAACAACGGCTTTGAAACCTGCCTACATTGAAGTTTCCACAATCAAGGGTATGGTTTTCGATCTTCGCTTAAAGTAAATAGAGCTAAATTATTATTATATTTAGGAGCTGGTGCATTTCCGAAAATAAAGGCCATAATTGCTAACAGTGTATCTCAGTCCAAGAACGACATGTTCCTAGGAACCGTCGATTTTATCAAAATGGAACTCGAAGAGTTAGTCAACGCCCTTGTTGACTTAATCGACCTCGACGTCGAGAGGATTTTCGATGATATGGGTGACGATTACTTGACGGGGGTGAAAAGCTCAAGCGAAATGATGGACAAATCTCTCAAGGAGGAGCTAATTTCATTTTTGAATAGTACGTCACTCTTTGGTGACATTGCCAGAGAAGAAGAGCTGCCTGGAGATAATGCAGATCCAACGGACACCGTTCTGGATTCCAAGCCAACAGTAGTGACTACTATGAACGGCTCCGAAGTCAAGCATGAGCTTGAGCACATGGATAACTGATGAAACATCGAGCTCGACCACATCAGAAGGACTTGCCAATCAATCTGTCTTTTTCTCCTCAAAATCCCACCTTATCCCTTATTTCCCTACGCCTACTCCGTGTAGTGTCTCCAGCAGGGCTACACGGATATCATTTGCTTTCTTTTATTCAGATGTGCGATATTACTTTTCATGATACATTTTGAGGGTTCTGATTTCAACAAAGGACTCCTCAATTTCTACTCAGGATAACATGACAGGTATGAATTAACGAATTATGCTTGTCAGACTGTTTTGGTTCAACATTCCTACGGAGCCTTTGATACTAATTCATTCACATGTCCAAGCTTTCAGATTCCTCAACCCAAATCCTTGCTAATAAAGATATATAAAAAAAAAAAAAAAAAAAAATAATGTCCAAATTGCTATGTTCCTTTCGTGCCTTTTTGAGCGCATATTTGTCTTTACTCTCGTTGTCAAACCTATACCGCCGTAGCCCTAGATAAAGTAATAGAGTGCAACGGGAAAGTTGCTACTTGGCCGATTGTAGTTCGTATCTAGTAGTCGGGTAGTAGTCCCAAGGCATGAATTCTGACACTTTGATACAGTTGGCCCTCAGACTATGCCCTGATCTGTCGTTGCTAACCGCCGTGACGGGGGGCACGTCTGCTGCAGTAGTTGTAGTTTCATCAACGTGGGGGCATTGAAGAAGAGAAGAACGGGAAAAAAAAACTCGATTCACGCTATCCTAAGGTAAATATAGAACTACCCAAGAGTTGGATGACTTTGATCGTCCAGAAATCTACTTCTCTAGCGTTGTCTAAGATGTTAGATAACTACCAAATGTTGGCTGCCACCAAAAATAGCAACAGGGCATCAGCTTTTCGTTTATTCCGGATGCCAAAATGATCTGCAGAGAGATCCATAATGATATGACAACTGAATACAATGCAAAGATGTTTACTAGTCGCAAGCCTCGATTTATGGTGTCAATGGGGGAGCAGGCATCATGAATAGGGAATGAATGCACGGCCTGCAGTAGCGCAGGGACGACATGGGTTCGCAGAATGGAACTCTGTGCATGAGAACAGACGATCGTTTTATTGCAGTGGAGAAACGACAGCCCAGAATCACTGGCGATTGGACCTTGTTCTCGATCAGAGGCAGCCGAGTGCCCCAGACCCGGACAAGGCCTGCAGCAAGTGGTGCATACAGTGGCATTCACGATCTGCCAGACTACTACATCCAGCCTAGCCGAAGCAGCGGAACCAGACGACACACAGCGGTTAGAGCAGACATGCAAGAGTTTTCCTCCCCTGTTGGCTCGCACACGGACAAGGAGAGTAACAAGGGGGTTGCTGGGAGTGGGCGCTTCCGTCTCTCTTCTCTGCATGAAATAAGTAACTCATAGCCTGCTGTCCTGGGAGACGATGCTTGTACGAGAAGTGTTTCCCAATCACAGCGCTCTCCGGGGAACTCCAGGCTGTTGGATCCTTTGCATCGAGGCCCTTTTTACCTTCCAGCGTAATACGAGGAGCTGGGAAACGGCGCGAGCTAACAGGCCCAATTCAATGTGTTGCTATTTTTAGAGCCTCGAGGTCGGCGGTTAAAAAATGTTTGATATTCAGGTACCAATAGAGACCTCAATCCGGTTGACTGTGCAGCAACTAACTACTTAACTAGTTAACGGACAAAAGGCAGAGGACGGCACATAACCCCTTGGCAACTTGCATCATCCGCGGTTCATGCCGGCAAGTAACAACAAGTTGGCTGGCGGCTACAGCTCTGCTGCAACCAAATTTGGACGAGAGGAACATCGAAGGAATCCCAACACCTAGACCAAAGGATGAGAGCGCTGACTTTAGCTAGCTAGCCCTTTCGAGGATATGCTCAATGGTTATCTGACTTTCCCCCTATGCACCGTGCATCCTTCCCTGCAAGCCCAAGGTCGTTCAGAGCAGAGCCAACCGAGCCCCTGGATGGAGGCACTTGGGCGGTAATATCAAGTGACATTGTTGCCGCTGCCTTCCCCTCCCTACGGATTTCCTCTTCCTGTATTTCTTTTTTTCCCCTTTCTTCGTCTGGTTTTCCTTTTTTAATTATAGATGCAACTCTCCACCTTATGTCCGGCACAGGGAGGGGGAGGGGGGGTGTGAGGGTGAGGGTGAGAATAGGTTTTGATATAATTGCACGACAGCCTATCTTTCCCTCCGTTTCTCTCGAACTCTCTGACGTCTGCCTCTCCTTTTCTTCTGTCTACCCCTTTTGTTTCATTCTTCTCCATCCAGGGGGAAATACATTCTCTCATTACTGTTTGAATATAGCTTCATATCCGTTATGGTTAATGTACCCTGATTTCATTCCCTTCTTTCTTCTGTTTTTACTATTTTCAAGAGGAGCTGGACTCTCCTATAATACTCTTTTAATTGCAGAATTCGTTTTAATTCTGACTTGATTTTTTATCCATTCCTTAATCGCGTCCGGGACTATCTATATTGATCTGCAACTGTCCATTCCATCCTTCACTTTATATTTACCCCCACGGGCTTACGAACGAACGCACGAACGCTTCTGGCAGGCCTCGGAAACTAATAACGATTTTTAATTCAACCAAACGCCTTAATTTTGATTCTACCAAGGACTCGCTGCGGGCATCGAGATCAAGTTCATTTTCTTTCTTCTGGGAAATTAAAGAGCTTATACATACAATTCTCTAGAAATATGTCAACAGGTGAAGTCGAGTACAGGAGCGCCCTGCAGCAGTATGCATAATTTTTTTTGTATCTTTTTAAATTGCCCCTTCAAGCAGGTAGACAAGAAAGAAAAGGCACCCTTACTGACCTCTCTAGGAGCGAATATATATCGTCTTCACAAGCCCTGTCAGAAGATGTAGGCGGATATCTTGCTAGATATGATGGTATACCAATTGGACATGATGGAGGGGTGCACCCATCTGAGTATCCGTGGACCTGTCTTCCAGTGCCGGTCAAGCAAGAGAATCACCATGCGAGGCAGCTATATGATAGCATATACTCATTACCGTTGGTGTCTAGCCCTCCAAAATACCAGCCACAGCTCACATATGACACACATGAGCCTGATCAAACCCCTTTGACACAGAGATTTGGAATCTCTGATGGCTATGTCGGCGCTAACTCTCTACACAACGGTAGGGAAACCAAGTATTGTTGTGACTCCTTTTCATTCTTCAACAACAGGCTAACAGAAGCAGACCTGTATAAGGCGGGTATGGTAGAAAATCATGCTATGCTCCCATCAGTAGGCTCTGAGCTCAACAACCGAGCATCTACTGAAGCCGAGTCATTATCGAGCTGGGAAAACTCTCCTAGACCGACCATGGCACAATTGACGGTTGACACAGCTGTTCCTACTACGCAGCCGCCATCTGGGTTCGTCTCAGCATCGATAGGGTATAATGGCATATCTGCATACTCAGATATACCGTCTTCAACTTCAGCTTTCACTCCCTGTAGCTCCCTATACTACTCAAACACACCACTCTCGCCTTCAGCCTCGCCTCAAAGACAGCAGCAATACCTAGACTCTCTCAAGTTTGAATCGGGCGCCATGACTGCCGTGTCTCCAGGAGCTCCTCGAACCCGGCAATTGAGAATTTACGGCTACGACGGCTGCGGAAGTGGATGGATACAGAGCCCTTCTTCCGCGAATCCAACGTACCTTCCTCAGCCGCATGGTAACACACCATTTGCTGCATCATCATCCCCTCTAGGGCAGAAACCAGACCACCACCCTCCTCCCCAGGCGGCTGATACATCTGAGGAGAAAGCAAAGTCAAAGGAGGCAGTGGAAGCCCTGCCTTTTCCGTTGCCAAAACCTCCAGCTGGCGCCAAAAAGACCAAGTCTGACTTGGCCACCCCGAAGCGCAAAACTAAGCGAGCTGTATCTCGAAAAGTGTCCGGGAAGAGGCTGTGTCGGGCACAGCATGATATCGGTCACTATTCAAACCTGGCTGACCCTCCTGACTTGTTTGAACCGTTGAAGGATAGACCATCACAACCACCACCGGAAGACCTGTTCCCATCTGACCCAGCGATGATTCCCTGGGAGCAGGATCCTCGCTTTGAAGGCGACATGTACACTCCCGCCTGGGTACGCGGACACGGAAACAAGCGTGAAGGCTGGTGCGGCATCTGCAAGCCTGGACGCTGGCTTATGCTCAAAAACTCCGGGTATTGGTATGACAAGAGTTTCACACATGGCATCAGTGCTACGACCGGGCAGGTATTTAGTCCCCCGAAGCAGACTCGACGAAGCCAGGGCAACGCAAACATCTGGGAGGGTCTTTGTGAGAACTGTGACTCGTGGGTTGGGCTGGTCAGTAGCAAGAAGAGAGGGACGACATGGTTTCGCCATGCTTATAAGGTTAGTCCCTGCATCCAAGGGGAGGGGCCCTGGGGAGAGAGATGTCATGCATCGATCTAACAACGGACATGGTATAACTATATATATAGTGTTATAATGGCTGCAGCACCACCAGCAAGAGCAGCAAGGCTGAAGGCACGCTCAAGAAGCGACGAGCAAATATAGAGAGCGATGACAACCGCCCTTCGACTCGACCCAGGCTGTCTTCAACACCGATGGCTCGCAAGGCGAAGCCAGCCATTCCATCCTTTGCTTCCAAAGTAAGCAAAACTCCAACCACATCCTAGTTCGCCATGTTAGCAAACTCGTATCATGATTTTTTTTTCCCGCCTTCTTTCTTAAAATCTATCATTGCTATCTCCATTTCTCTGTTTCTCTCGGTGTTTTCAATCCACTCTCCACGTTCAAGTGTTGAGCAGGGATTTGCATTCGGCTTCTGGAGTTTCATCGTTCTATCCGCACCCTTGTTTTAAGAATCTCCTTTCTCCCTTTCTCCCTTTTTCCCTTTCTCATCAGACGGTTATGTGCGTTAGTTATAGAGAGGCCATGTCCCATCGATGTGTAGTTTATCTGGAGCTGATTTTTGGCCGGGGAAAGAGATACCACAAAAAAAGTCTGCTTTTTGATATCACAGCCTTAACGGATGTGCTAAGGGGGCCCTGCAATGGCGCTTCTGACAGGCCAGCTACCGTCCCCCAGCCTCCACCGGCATGCATAAGTGCCTGATAAAATAGCAGCAGATGAGGAGAGAAAAACGGGTGCTGGGCCAGTGAGCAGCTCGCCCGCTTGCCTGCTAAAATTCATCCACCGTCTCTGCTGATCTTAGTGGTCGAATACGCCCTGTCCCTGGTCCATCCATCATCCTCGACTAGTTAGTCCATCTCTGTGCTGTAATATTGTATCTGTCTGTTTTCACAGCGTCGTCGTCGTCGTCCTGTCAACATGCAATCGTCCTGACCTGGTCCTGAGAGCAGCAACCCCCCCCCCCCCCCCTCTTCCCTTCCATCCCTGCTCGCGCTGAGGGTCGCATGTCTCCCTTCTGCAGGTAAACTCCCCCCTCCCCATCCCCTGGCTGTCTGTGTCTGCCTATTAGGAGTCGAGTAAAATCGGTGGCTTGGAGCAGAGGGATCTCGTCTAATTTCATACATCGCAGCTCAGTCTCCCTAAGAAGAACCTTCTAGCAACCTGCGCATCTTTGCTTCTCTCTGTCTTATTATTTGCTTTTTCCGTTCTTCTCGAGGTTGCTGGCCCTGCCGGCTGTCTTTATCATCATAATCATCACCGTCGTCGTCGTCCTCGTCGTCTCCTCCGTCGCCAGCTCTTCTCTCTGCCACCGGGTGTGAATAGTCATATATAACTATCGAGGCGAATATCTATAAGAAAACAAGGAAAAGAAACCAAGCAGCGACGCCCACGAGCAAGAGAGCGAGTACCAGCGATGGTTTAGCTGCTCCTTCGTCTTCTCTCTTCCTCTCGTTCTGCTTCTGCGTCTTCTCTGCCGCTGCTGCTGCTGCGTCTTCTTCCATCGACGTCTCTCAACTTCCATCTTTTTTTTTTTTCTCTCCCACAACTTTTTTTCCGGAACAACCAAAAAGGGAAAACAAAAAAAAAAAAAAAAAAAAAAAAAAAAAAACTTCTTCAATGGTTCTCCCAAAATTCTTCAAGTCACCAAAACCCGTCGACAAGAAGAAACACAAGGCCTCGCCGTCCGCATCCTCGATCGCGGACCAGACAGCAGACGCTCCCTCGCCGTCGACGACGACCTCGCTGCCCCGTCGCAAGACCGACACCGCCGAGCGCCCCCAGAGCACCTCGCTCGACCAACCGCCCGCCTACAGACGAGAGACCCCCGAGCTCTCTGATCCCTTTGGCCCTCTGCCGCCGCCGCCGCAGTCGTCTTCGGCCCAGAGCAGCCCGACCAAGGGGCCTCACCGTCGGCTCAGCACCAGGCCGCACCCTTCGTCGACTCCCTCGTCCCCGACTTCCTCGCCGCGTGCGGCCTCCGCCTCTGCGTCGAGAAGCAGGCCCGCCCCCCGGCCGTCTACAACTGCTCCCGCAGCAGCAGGACCAGCAGCCGGAGCTGCGTCTGCCAGGTCCAGGCGAGAACTGAGCTCGTCTACTACTCCTAATACCGCTGCTGCTACCGCCGCCGCCGCCGCCGCATCGCCCGGACTCAAATCAAAGCTGTCAAAGAAAGCCAGCAGTGGAGGCCGGTTTGCCCTTGATCCCAACTCACATCCGTTGAATCTTCCCCCGGACGAGCTCCGCAGACTCTCAGCAAACATGGCAGCCGCCGCAGCAGCAGCAGAGCGTGATGATACCCTGCGCAGCTCCATGGATATCGACAGAGACGGTCCTTCTTCACCGTCTGGCCCGTCTCCTTTCTCAGCAGCCGGCACCACACCGTTGAAGCCCGAGGTCAACGGTACCGGTAACCACCCGCAGGACACTGAAGGAGTCCGACTCCCCCTCCTCACACTTCTCCACCTCCTCCGCCAGTTGATCCGGAGACACACAGCTTGCGGGAACAAATTCTCAAGCCGGTGATCTATAGGGCTATTCAGGAATATACCAAGG
>NW_003456428.1:1314655-1335928 GCF_000151425.1 Trichophyton rubrum CBS 118892 | reverse complement strand
AACAATGTCATAGCTGTCGAAGGCGGTCTCCCTCTTCGTCCACATATCTGTCCAACCGAGCAGCTGCGTATATATCTGCAAACCCGATACTCGGAGGCGCTGGATGATGCCAAACGTGCAGACGAGTTGGAACCAGGCAATCCAAAGATTATGCACAGGTTGGCGAGAATATACACGGCCTTTGGTCGTCCGGCAGAGGCTCTCCATGTATATTCAAACATCCGACCTCCGGCATCAGCAAAGGATACCGCACCTGCGGAGGCTATGCTCAGGAATGTCTCCCAGGCTGAGGAAACCCTTCGGGGAGAGAAGGGCGGCTCCATGGTTTTGTACTGTTTGGACCAGGCTGTGAGGGGACTTGGCAACGGGGTACAGCAGCCGCGCAACTGGTTGCTAATGCGGGTAGAGGCATTCCTGAAGATGGGTAACATTAACGCTTTGGGCGAGGCGCAGAACATTGCCATGTCCCTGCTCCGCGATAACAACCAGGACCCAGATGCCGTCTTCTTGCGTGGCCGACTGTTCTACCTTCAGGGTGACAACGACCAGGCACTCAAGCACTTCAAACGAGCTCTCAGCCTGGACCCTGACTCCTCTCAGATAATTAAATTTCTTCGAATGGTACAGAAACTCCTACGGATCAAGGACGAAGGAAACGCCGCATTCAAAGCTCGCAAGTACAGGGAAGCGATTGATTTATACACCAAGGGCCTCGAGGTTGACCCCAACAACAGGGACATCAACTCGAAGCTTCTCCAAAACCGTGCTCAGGCACATATAAATATCAACGAGTACGACAAGGCCATCAAAGACTGCACCAGTGCCCTAGAGTTCGACCCAAGTTACATCAAAGCCAGAAGAGTTCGAGCAAAAGCAAATGGAGGAGCCGGTAACTGGGACGAAGCCCTCAAGGAACTGAAGGATATTGCAGAGAGCAACCCAAACGAAAAGGGCATCCAAGAAGAAATCCGAAACGCAGAGTGGGAGCTTAAGAAGAGCCAGCGCAAGGACTACTACAAGATCCTCGGTGTATCGAAGAATGCTACCGAAACCGAAATCAAAAAGGCGTACCGCAAGCTGGCCATTCAACACCATCCTGACAAGAATGTCAATGGAGACAGTAGCGACGATACCCTATTCAAAGAAATTGGAGAGGCCTACGAGACCTTGAGTGACCCTCAGTATGTATCCTTTTCTGCTTTTCTCCTATATGATTATATAGTACCTGCTAACCACTTATCTGCGAAACAGGAAGCGACAATCTTATGATAATGGAGAAGACCTAATAGATCCTTCAAATCCTTTTGCTCATGGTGGCTTTGGTATGGGCGGCATGGGTGGCATGGGTGGCATGGGTGGCATGGGTGGCATGGGTGGTATGGGAGGACAGAACATCCACATTGACCCCAGTGTCTTGTTCAACATGATGAATAATGGAGCTGGTTTCCAGAGCGCAGGAGGCAACCCCTTCCATACCCATGGATGGTAAGAAAGGAAACCCGGCAGACGAACATTTTAAAACAGATATAACACCCCTTTATACCACACATCGACCCTTGTCCCATATCATATCATATTCCCCTTTTCCCCCGATCTAATGACCAAATAAGTTTTTCATCCATCTTAATCCTTGCCTGTTATTCCCACCTGTTCTTCAATTCTGCATCAAGGAAAGACCAGGAGAAAGAACAAAAAGTCAATTGCCCGCTTACCTTCTCATCTGAGCGATCTATACTTCCACAGCCCCTCTTTACACCATCAACCAACCTTGGGCCCATCCTCGGTCTTATGTACCATTTTTTGCTCCCTGATCCTTTCAATTTCCTTCTCGCATTTTCATTTCCTGCTTTACCACGGGATTTTCTGCAATGTGAAGGCCAGATCAAGCAAGGACGATATCCCCTATTCCCCCTCTTTGTTGCTCTTTTCTTCGCCTTTTACCATTCTTGATTATTATCTTGGTGTCTTCTTTTTAGATGCGTGGCATTTGCTGGTCGTCATCATCATTGTTTTTATTCTATTTCCTGGCTCATAGACTAAGAGGAGCTTATGCTTTGTTGATACTTTGCTATATTTTTATTTTTATTTTTTTTTTTTTTTATCAGGACAATAAAAATTGCTATATCTGAATTTTTTTCGAGTCGCAGGTTACTAGTGATACCTTATATTCAGTATATGCCTACCAGGAGACGACATCTTAATAATACTAGCCATTTGCTTTAGATTGGTATCGTTGCGTCGGCTATGGCCAGGCTTTGACTCCTACGGTAGCTGTTGAAAGGTGACGTTCAAATAAGGTGCGGCGGCTCTAATCCGACTTCCCAAAGGAGAAGGAAGGAGATAAGCATGCTAGAACCTAATCCCAACTTCTCCCGTTAACTACCGCCTAGAGAATTACCGCATCTCCTTTTAAAGTCCTGCAGCTGGTGGTGTTATATGTTCACTTCTCTCGTCCCTGCGGATACGTATTGGGTATTTTCTGTAAAAGTGATAGGCAAAGCAGTCTGTAGCTGTTTACTCCAACGAGAAGTTCCCTTCCCTTCACATGAAAATTTCAATTTACCCTTTCATTCTTTCAAATGGACGAAGGGCGTGAAGTTTCGTTCACTGCAACATACTGATGATACCATAGAGTATACATGTGACTCTGAAACTTCTGCTCTTAGGGAGACAGAGACTCCATATAGAGTATATTTCGTACCGTGATATCCGTCGTTAGCTGGTCCCACAGGGGTCGTCATGCGTCCCGCGCTTAACTTGCAAGGTACGTATTCGGGCCTAGAATAATGGAGATAACTAGCGACTTAGTTATACGAAGGGAATGTACGAGAGCAGCGTACGAGATCCGGGTACGAGCTCCAGAGCACATTTATGTCCAATGCCATTGAGCGATGTAACTTCTTCCATCGGGATAGGAGTGGTATACTTTGGTATGCGTGACCATGCACAGGGAGGCGGGTGAGTTGTAAATATTGATCATTATATGTGGTAATGATTCATTATTATTATTAGTATCAAAATGCTATAGTTTTTCCCATCAGTGCAATGCTTCTCGGTAGTATACAATCTTCTGGTATCATTCTATTCCTCAATACGAGGGGATAAGATATTAATGGTATTTCCCTTTGATGACCGTGTACGCCCCATTCTATCCTAGTAGATATCCTTGACCCTTTTGTGAATGTCCCATTAAAGACAAGTTCCTTTCTCTCGGCCTGCGAGAAGAAGCGGTATGCAGACCGATAACAAAGTAATTCACCGGTGATGCATCTCCATTAATAGCGGCAGCTATATTATGTGGCCTGGACGGCGCTGGACCGGGGTGATAGAGGTGTATCCTATCAGCTAGGTCAAGCTATGCACAGCGAGCCGGCTAGTGAATGAGCATCGTAAATCTATGTTCCCGCAATGTCCTATTCAGCTCATGGTGTTTCCTGGCCCAACTCGCTGAGCAACCGACATCCATCGACTTGTCTGCATGGCCTTTTGTCCCGAGAAGTCGAAGTAATCCGGCTCACACGGGCTGACGGGTTCGTTGTTGGCCTCGGTGTAAATACCCAGGCAATAGTGGCCAGGCAGCTGGGCAAAAAGGAGTTCTTCTTCACCATACTCGGCTCGCGGTGGAAGTCTTGTGGTAACCGTAGGTTTTTGCTGTGATTTGTGTCGTTGTGTTCGAGAATCAAGGGATGGGTTGTTGGCTGGTTGGCGTGCGAACAACCATATCTTCTGTTCGGGACACCATACTAGATTGGCGTCTGACTTTGCTCGCTGGGGTAATGCGTCTGGTTTGGTGTGATAGTTGTTTATATTCTGACTCTTGGAGCGCTTGAACTTTGACCAGAATCCCATTCGTTGCTTCGAGTTGAGTGTAGTTAGTGCTATATCGCTAACTGCCCTTGTGTCGTGTGTGTAGATATTGAGTGACTGGGATTTCGTCTGTGTTTCATCCCAGGATCGAGCGTATAGAGTTGTCGACATCTGGGGACTGGAGGTTTTGGAGAATTCTCCTTTTTGAGTATGCTGCAGACTTCGATTAAGGGGGTATTTCGAGAAGAGTAGGGACAACAACCGGGACCGACGATATAAATAAGAAAAGAAGACCAAGTTATAGATCTCAAGAAACAAGTTTGCCCCTTTCAGGAATTTTCTGTGGCAATCTTTTCTTCAAGAGACAAAAATAGTAGCCAGCCCCGTATTATGATGCTAAAAAAGAGAATGCGATACGGCTTTGCACTAGTTATCTGTAGCAAAAGCGTTCTCGACTGTGCTGGACTTGGTATCGGAATTGTTTCTCAAGGCCAAAAATTTGGATGTATAACTTTTCAGAACGAAGTAACTGGCAGAAGACTGGACGTTCTATTATATCCCCTGGCAGGAAATTTCGTTCCGGCCGAAGACGACTTTTGTCCGCGCTTTTGTGGCGAATGCTACCTGCTGGGAGTTGTAGCAGTAGGCGCCTGGTCACAGCTCAGTGGCTGCTTTTGCAGGCTAAGACGTGATCGTCCCCAGGGGCGGATTTGACCGAAACACAACGTTGCGGAGAGGATGTCAGGGGAGCATCCTCAGCCGACAATATGTACTCACCTGGCGCAGAATAGCGATAATCCAGACTGTTGCATCCGTTGATATCTGTACCAGCCCCCTTCAAAGATGGATTTTGCTGAACAGTTAGCCCACTGGCTTAATAGCTATCTATGAGAGGTGAGCCCCTTGTTTGCGCGGCATGAAATTAACCGGTTGGCGCAGGCGGCGCTTTCACACAGTCTCATCCTTTCTCTCCCCTTTTCGACCTGAATTACGGCTAGATGGAGCGACAAGCCAGCCTGTCTCTCGTCCCTGGATTTACACACGAAGGAGGAGGGGTCGCAGAGAAGGATGAGGATGGCTGAGCAGCACGTCGACCATTCCGACATATCTCCGCATAATTGGGGGGAGACGGAGAAAACAGGCGACGAAATCAGGTACATGGATGCATATGCCTTGACCTGTCTACGATACATCAGTGACGATATGGCATGTCCCCAGCGTCTTTGGCCTTTGTGTGGTCCTTGTGGTCGCGGCTTATTCGGAAGGGAAAAGACGGCACCGCCGGAAGGGCTCGAGCTGCGCGCCCTGTCGACAGCGAAAGAGATGGTGTGTACGGAGTAGGGAAGAAGATTTTTTTTTTTTTCGATGTACCTCCTCTCATGTAACTAACTATGGGGACAGGGCTGTGCTGCAAATGCGCTTGACATGGCCAAGATGCAACCGCAGTCACTCTTGTTGATCGGAGAAGCCGTTGGGTGTGACTGACAGCGTAACAGAACGTAGTATATCGACCAGCAAAAAGGACACCACCTCAACTTACCGTGGTATCGCAGATATCGCAGTCGAGACAGCAGAGCGTCCTATACCGGGGACGGAGGAGATACAAAAAATTTGGACTGTCAGGGAATCGAACCCTGGACCACCCCCATGCTAAGGGGGTATTATACCACTAAACCAACAGCCCCTTCATATAGCCTGCCTCCTCCAGTAATCTTTACCAGCCGCTTTAAAGAACGAGAATTCATACAAATTCTCGGCATTTCTCACAACTTCGTAAGAATTCACGCGCATATAATTAAAAATGCATTATCCCATGTAAGCGCTTCGACAACTATCAAGTTTACACGATGGGTCAGCCATCCCGTATACCCTTCACCCTAGGGGTGGAAAGCGCTTCTCCCTTCCTTCCCAATTTCTATTTTCTTTACGCTCCCCCCATCTTCCTTCTCTTCTTTCACATCCACCTACTGTCCATATCAACTATCTACTAGGCCCTTCCTAACACATTTAATATCGAAATTAATATCCACAGCCAAATCCCAAATATAATAGGCAAGAAGATAGACCCTGAAGAGAGGGCCCGAAGGCTTCAAAAAAAGGGGTTTAACCCTCATAAGGGCTCTCTCAGTCGAGAGAGGGTGTGGAGTGAAATACAGCCTGGTACAGCATATAACTATGCTAGTGCTAGAGATCTATGGCTAGAGTAAGCGACTGATAACTTGCTGAGGAGGCCATACTAACTAACAATCTCTAGATACTGCCAGGGTAACGGCGCCAAAGATAGTGATATCTTTAATCAGGAAACAATCAAACATTTTATTATATATATAGCGGCAGGTGCCAATGGACAAAAGGATGGTAAACCTATGGATTCATATATTCATAAGATATGGAAGGCATTTACAGCAGAGTGGGCACGGAGAACAGATATTGAGCTCCCAGCACATGTGATAAACTCTGGTGCGAATGTAAGTGGTCTACAACTACCCAGACACCTAGGTTGCTACCCGAAAAGAAACTGAAATCAAACGGATTATCTAACTACTTTAGCAGTGGATCAAAAATAAAGGAGAGCTTGATGCACATATACCTATCAGCCGGGAGCGTGATGAGAAGGATTTCGTCACTCTTATTCATTTCCAGAACCTACTAACCTAGCTATGGGAGAATGACTGGTATATTTTTCGTTTCCCAATATACCAGGTATATCTATCCAGCCTCCTGAAGCTCTGTATGTATTCGTCGGGGAGGGTGGGCGAGTATGTGGAATCGTGCTCGCGAACGGGTACAAACCGAGGACTCTGTGTTGAGAAGGTAAGCAGAGCGAAATGCCGTCTAACTACCTTTGGGTATTGATTGGATTTGATACTAATATATCCGCAGGATATAACCTTTTTAGTAATCCGCAATCATAAGGGTATACCAGAACTTGTTTTTACCCCTCGGCGTAACGCGAAGGGTATATCTAAACGACAAGAAAAATGGTCCGACTACTCTATATTCTTCTTTATCCCTGGTTGATAGGAGGCTAATATTTTTATCGAGTTTAATAGCCCGCGGCATCCTATGCAGGAGGATATCAGCCCACTCCCTCTATACCTAAACCCAGTCCTTGAGCCACTGGCAATATGCCTTGCGCGTGGTTTGTTTCGTGACTATAAAACAGCAGATAAGATTTTCGCAATTAATCCTCCGCCAAACTCCCCTTGCATCGAGTTAGTGTTGCGTTCCCCTACTAATCGACTGTCTGATGAGAAGCCCTGTGGGGGGGAGGAAAACTTACACATCAACTCTAAGTATCCTAAGAAGAGGCAATCGCCGTTCTTTGAGTGTGTCACTACCCTGGGGCCAACGGGAAAGACTCTCAAGTCCAAGTGGTTATCAGAGCAATTTTCTCTTCTAGGGCGGCGATCGGGATATGACAGTATGACTATGCATAACATCCGTCGAGAGGCCTTAATGGTAGCCGATGGTAAGTAACTAATATTACTACCTAAGCATAGGTTAGCTTTCTGACGCTATTTAAACCTAGCAAATGGCTACTCCTAGGCCGACAAAATGAAATTTGCAGGTCAGAGAGATCCAAAGGTCTTTCGCGAATCATATATGAGCAAATTTTGTCGAGTTGATAGAGTCAGCAACATCCTTAATCTACCACGCCGCCATGATATCCATGAACACCTTCGTGGGCTCTCTCTTCGGCGCAACCCGACGCTACAGCAAGCTCTCCCTGCTCAGTTGCAACATGACTTGAAGAAGTGTCCCGAATATGTTGAAATCGATAGCAAGATCAAAGATATTAGTGAAAGGATCAAGGCGACCCCCCCTAAAGAACACCAGCGCGAACTGCAAAACGAGCGCCGAGCTTTTTATAGCTAGAGGAGCAAGCTCTTGGACCAAGAGCTAGATAAATGGCAGAAACAGCAAATTCTTGATTGTAAGCCTAGTACAAAGGATGAAGACTCTTCAGCTTTAAGCTATCTGGAATCATTCGAACGGATTTCTCATCTCATGCCTGAGAGGAAGAGATTAAGCAAGCTCCTCTTTATGCCTGTTTCGCTACGAAGCCCTGAGGGGAGGCAGGCAATTAAAGATATGGTTACACTTTGTCAAAAGGAAAGGGCTGTATCTGATCACCCGGCTTTGATGCCAGAAAATGGCCGGTGTCCCGTCACTAAATGCCCCAATGGAGGACGGTAAGTGCCGCGCCGTTGCTTGTTTGTAGCATATTGACTAACTTAAGATAGATAGCTTGCCTTCACGATACAAATGGAGACATATCCATACTTGTCTTCGAAGCCAGCTGACATTACAGCATGGCTTCGCTGAGCTTTGTTTTATCTGCAACGAGTGGGTTACGGGTTGGGGAGCTTTCAAGAGACATTGTCAGCACCATCTCGACCACCCCGATACCATCCCTATCCAGTATAACTACCTAGAAGTACAAGGAGTACTCGCGTCACCCGGGTATTGCCCTAGATATCTTGGAAACGAGACACTGGTGGCCACAGAGCGCCTCCAGCCCTTTATGTACAAGCAATCCTTCACAAACCATATGCAATACCACTATAAAAAACTTGAAGGGCAAAATCTCTTAGGCTATGGGTCACTACACTGCAAAGGTATGGTATTTAACTCTGTCTTTAACCTCCAGTGTCATTATCACGACGTACACTCTATACCAATACCGACTGCCAACGTCTGCAACAAGCGGAAGCGTAAGGCACATACAACAACGACTCGCTCTACTGAGCAAGAATTCATTTGTATTACCCCCGAAAGATTCGAGCTAGAGTTATTTTCCAGAAAGCGCCAGCGCACTAGGAGTTGAAGTATCACTACATTCTCGGCCTAAGATATTTCTAATTCTGGAAACAAATCATTGGATGGATGGAATTAGATAGTTTATAAATCTATTAGAACACTTTATTTTCCTTTATGCTCTTCAACCGATAGATACTTCACAGTACCCTAACTACTCCGTAATCCCTAGGGTATTTGCGCCCAATCAAAAAAAAGAGAAGAAAGTAAAATTAATAAGATTAAACGAGTAATACAGCTCACATATCGGTGAGAATGTAAGTCTTATATTGCTTTTATACACCTTTATAGTTAACTCGTTACCTAATAGATATCTATTGGAGCCCAGGGTTTGGCCAGCATGCCCTTAGGATGTTCACCTTTCCTGCAAAATTCTGCGTGCCGCCACCTGACCATATCTGTGTTGAAGTATATCAAAGTTGCTTCGACACCGAGGATTGCAGAGTCATTAGTCATAACTACTTAAGAATTAAAAAGTTTATTTGTTTTTAGCTGTGATGTGGTTAGTATGAGAAAGATAAAGAGATATTGTATATTTTGAACATTACATTAACTACACAGAATACAAATAATACATAGTTACAATATCTGGCGCTTCCCTTTGTCCACACCGCCCTGGTCTCCCTAACCTCCTCCTTCTCTAGCCAGATGCGCCTGCCGTCAATTCCACGAACTAAGGGATATGTCGGCCACTCTCTCTTCCGGGCTTCTGTATGGTTTGACTGAATCGATATCCAGAGGACTTGCGTTAAAAACATCGTTCGCTCTATCAGAGACCCGGTCGTCAAACGGTGGAGTATATTCACTAGTTGCCAAGGTAGAAGTTTCCTTCTGGTTGATATACTGAAGACCTCTAACCAATAACCTTATATGGGCTTGTATCATCTTCTGTAGACAATCTAGTGAATCATACATGGCATGAACATGATCAATCTTCCGAGTAGATGCGGCTTTCTGAAATAACTGGATAATCCCGTCTAACATGCCTTTTAAAAAGTTGATGATTGTATGATGGGATATCAATGACCGTAATATTTTCGGATTCTGGTCTCTTTGGTATTCGCTACGTTTCAATGTATCGCAAAGGTCATCACTCAGACTAGAAAGACCTGATCGCATCCTCTTTGGCTCTTGGTGATAATATAGCTCGTCAACCTTCTGCTGAATATCGGCAAATTCATCATATAAGGACTGAGGAAATATCTTTCTAACTTTATTGCACGAGTGATCGTGTTTCTCAAGAACTCCATTTAAGCCGTTCCGTGCTACAAGCCGTTTATACTCTCCATAAACTCCTAATATAATGCAGGTGCTCGCATCAATAGCGGCCTCGATAAACGCATCTTTGTTATTGCGGATAAATAAATCATCCACTAGGAATACTTTAGGTGAAGTATGCGGTATCCCGGAGCACACCATAAACACATGTTCTTTTCCTTGAAATTGATGCCAGGTTTTGGTGTCATGAAGCTGTCGGTCCGTTTTTTGAGTGATAAGTGCGTCCAAGACGTAGATCTTGAAGTCGGTTATCATGGTATGCAAATCATATGCTCAAATCTTGGAAAAATAGTCGGTTTGTAAATAGGTAGATATAGTTAAGAGATTTCAGGCTTTGTATCAACCATAGAGTGTTGATATATCACCGGTGAGGATTTTAGCTGCCCTTTATAGATGCGATTGAGAAAGAAGAGGACTGGCATGGACACCACAGATCAAAGGCTAATGGTACATTTTTGCATTGGACGCGTATCCAAATTAGCAGCTGGCATTTTAATGTCGAATACGAACTAGGTGGATTGAGGAACACCTATTTGGCACACTGTTTCCATTCTTTAGGTAACCATTCAACCATTAACTGGTTAACTAGGAAATTAGTCTGAAAACAGATTGTTTTCTCGTTCAGTTCTCGGCCCAGATATAAACTTACCACAAAACATTGCCACATAAGGCTCACATTCTGTGCCAATCAAAAATTTGCATTGATTTGACATACAATCACCTATAGACAGGCATCCACTCTTGCGGGAAGTTGATGTAGGATTCCTTCTACTCTTCCTGGAGGATACTGTGGTACTGTGTGGGTGTGCTGAATGGTGGTATAATTATTGAGGCATTTACGCGGCAATGGCTGTTGCTTTACCCATTGTGTAGTTATTGAAGTCAAATTGAAGGCTCGCTCGAGTAGATTGTTTCCTAGTGCGCTTTGGCGGCAGGAAGCAGGACCACCTGAAAGATAGATATGTGATCTAACTAGCTAAATAAAACATTCGAGAAATGACTGCGAAGAATAAAATCACTGGTTGAAATACACATGACTGGCCCTTCTAGCAAGGGGCTTTCTCAACAAGGCATACAACAAATAAAAAGAGCTAGATATAAAATAAGATAGTACAGCACCCTCTACCGTGCTTACATTGATGGCCCAGATTCATCTTTCAAACGCTTCTCATCACTTTCACCATCCGGGCAAGGACTTGGCCGCTTCTTTCCCCGCATGCTAACCTCTTTGGCCTCCCCTAACATATCTGATGTCTCATTCCGCTCTCTTTCATCACGCGACTCCAGGAACATAAGAATACTATCGAGGTGGTGCCTGATTTCATCGGGTTCGTCTTCGTATAGAGGTGAGAGAGAAGCTACCTTCACAGCGTCCTCAAAATCTACCTTGGCCTGTAAATTTCCTGCGACAGCTGGCAAAATCAGATACCACCCTTTCATCGCGCAGAGAATCATGAGGTTTTGCACTGAGGAAAAAGTCTCGCTTTTTGGGTCTGCGACTTGTATCACTGCATTCTCGGACATGCTCAGGACCCCTGCAGCCAAACTTTTGTACTGTTTTTCTACCTCGTCTGCCTGTGAGACGTGGCCTTCAAACTGAGCGGCGTGGCGAAGGTAACGGGATATCGCGTGGTACTCGATTGGGATATCATCGGTGCGCTGAAACTCTAGTTCCCAGTCTTTGCTTCCCCATGAAAGTTTTTCGCAGAGCTCTGAGCGCATTTTCAGAATAGCTGAGTCCTCTAATTGAGAGAGGAGGATAAAGCAAAGAAGAAACACCTGATCAACCTGAGGCCTCTGAACCTACAGGAGCGTGAGTATGAGGTAAAGAAGAAACGGGGAAATTCCTTACCGTGACTGAATCCTGGGCCCGATAAAGGGGTGGGCTAAGTTGTCGAAGCTGCCTTTCGATAGCCTCAGCTTCATGCTTGGCAGACTCGAATGCGTGGGCTAGTTGTTCACGTCCCACCAGCCAGCTATAGGCGCTTTTTTTAATTTTCCCGGCATCCCTAGCCTTCTGGAGGTTTTGTAAGGCGACCTCTATCCGCCCTTTTTGGGTAGCAATTGCAATTTGACGATGGTTTAAGCTTTGTCGTAAAACCTGAGGATTCCGATCCGATTCGATTTCACCTTGTTCCCATATGTGAAATACAAAGTCACATAAGTGTTGGATATCCCGAAGAGCATCGTCACACCTGCCACTTTCCAGGTGGCCACATGCTTTACCCAACCTTTCCATTAGTTTGGCAACCCCATCACTCCTAGTGTTAAGAAATTGCCGTAAGACGTCTTTATACAATCGATAGTGACCCTCCAAGGCCTTGACCAGCCCATTTCGCTCTGCAACTTTTTCATATGCTAGCTGAGCACCGGGATTATCAGAGGCGACTGCGTCAGCCGCAGCTTGTAGAAAATGTTCTCTGTTGCAAATAAGGGCGCCGTGAATAAGTTCAACATTGGGGATATTTGGTTTAGAAGGGCATGCTACAAGCCAGTAGCCGTCTCCTCGAAACGTATGGGAGTCCTCGATAGCACAGAGAGTCTTATCCACGCTGTAGATGCCAGATAGGTTTGATTCTGGTAAATCACGGATATAGTAGATATTGAACTGACGTGACATTGTAGCGATATGGTGGGTGCAACACACAAAGAAAGAAAGGTAGTAGCTATTGATTGCATTGTTTGTTCGGATGTGCCATTGAGGGCGAGTTGTTGGCCTTTATAACCTACTACCTGGCTGTTCATGTATTCGGGCTTAGTTCCCAAGATGATCCCCTTAGTCAATACGAATCATATGTAGGGAAAGGTTATGTGCTCCAAGCCAGACTAACACTGTCGATATTGAACTAGAATTGAGTAGCAGCAGGAAGACGTGGAGTACTAGGTGGCCCTAGCAGGTAAATATCAAGCCTCCTTAAGGGGCAAGTGGAAGCTGCCTACTAAGGATACCGCAGAACAATACCGACGCGTCCGATTTCGGCGGCTTGATATAGTAGATTTTGAAATAAGTCATTATTGTAGTAATACTGGGTGATGGGTGTTTAGTAGATCAATGGATGTAATGAACGATTACTGGGATATTTTTAAAGCTCGTTCTCAGAGCACTCAGCTAGGTAGGTTAAGTGTGCCCAAATGAATCTTAGCAAACAAATTGGCCAAGTCGTCGCTTTCCCGGTCAGAGCCTCTGCAAAGTACATTAGGTTAAATCATATATAAAACATGAAAAATCGAAGGAAGCAAGAGCTAGGGGTAATATCAATATAACAAGTGTCTCGTGATCCTCAATCCCACATTTATGACGTAGGAAACCACAATTTAGCCAATAACTTACTGTTTGCCCCTCCATCCTGCGGCGGGGTAATGAGTTAACAAGTAGCGACTTTAGTTGAACACAAAATACAAATAAAAGGATCCTGCCATGTTTTACTCTCATGAAATATTTACAGTCAGCTTAACTCACTCAAATACAAAGGTGCCTATCCAATATTTCCCCTTTTAGGTGATGAGAATGACTACTAACGATAGAGCTTAAAAAGATAGGCATAAGTTGGCATCATGTTACAAGGAATCGACTCAATCACATACCTACCTCTTCCGGACTTCCTTCAAGCCACTATTAAACAAGCAATAAATACAATATCCAGTACGGTTATTTCTCAATCGGAGCCGTATGCCTCAAAATTTGACCTTCCTGATGATGATGGGGTAAAATTAATTGTGGAGGAGATAAAAAAGATATATCAGAAGGTATGAAGCCACATTCCTTAGATATTCTAATAGCTAAAAAAAATTGGATATAGGAAAAGCTGCCGCATGATATTTCTACCTTATCATTATATGGGGCTGTCTTTAGAGGAAGATGGGAATCTGGTGAACTTAACGATACTGTTATTGTCCCACTTATCGATTACCATGCTGAAGTTATTACTAGGAATAAAAAGGGGGATGAGAAAAGACTAGATTGGCATTGGAAGCATGCTATATTTATACAAAGACAAACATTTTTTGAGATTGAAGGTGAAAACAAGATTGGTGCAATAATCCTTCAATTTAAGCGATAGGGAATTATATATATATATACACATATATATATATTATTGGGCTATCTAAAGTGACACCATAATGTACCATTTCAGGAATGTGTACTAGTAGACAGAGAATTAAAGCTGTTTGGCTGCGCTGTCCATATATCGGTGTTAAGAGAGACAGGCATGGAGTTCAGGTTGCTTTGCTGCGCTGTCCATGTATCGGTGTTAAGAGAGACAGGCACGGAGTTCAGGTTGCTTTGCTGCGCTGTCCATGTGTCGGTGTTAAGAGAGACAGGCACGGAGTTCAGGTTACTTTGCTGCGCTGTCCATGAATCAATGTTGGGAGTATACCTAGTAGCAGAAAACGGGTCAAAGCCGCTACTAGGCTGCCATGGACCAGTGCCAGAATACGATCCCCGATTGCCGTAGGGGTTGTTTTGGTGGTTGGTTGCGGTTGGTAAACTTCCTGATTCCGCAGCGAGTTGTTGGCCGTTGTAATCAGTGTCAGATAATCCAGTATAAGCCGTATGAATAGCTACCGGATTATTTGTACTTGCGGCGCCCTCCACCTGGCCTCGCACCTCCTGAATCAATCTATGTTGAGTTGATGTCCCAAGGGAATGGGGAATGCTATGCGTTTGGCGGGCTTGGCGCTGATGCTGAGAGTCTCCCCATGATATTGGCATTCCGCGGTGGTCAAAAGAGTTTACTGGCGCACCAACTCCTGTATTGATGGTCGCTTCTTCATTTGTATTCAGAAGCGCCCCGATGGTGGCCGTATGCGCCGCTGGTGTCTGACGCACAACCATGGTTTGGTGATCTAAAAACCCCTGTACTGGGGGGGCGTATGTTGGTGCTCTATTGGTGGGGAGGTTATAGGCTTGAGAATTGTTTGATGGGGTAGGCGTGAAGGCGCGTGGTGCAACGTGGGTCAGAGAAGTATTGCGCGTTTGTTGGACTTGGTGTTGGTTTTGCCTTTGGGAATTAGCATACACATTTACTGTTGGAGCGGAACCGGCCTGGTGGGCTAAGAAAGGAGCATTAGCGACGGATGAATGGACACCGATAAGAAAACTCACTATATGGCTCGACACTCCGTTGGTTCAAGGTTTGTGTGGAATAATCCGAATGTTGCCTATTGGGGCGTACGGAAACTGTTTATTCTGAGTCAGTAGCAGTAAAAACCACCGCGATGCCCGGGTATGTATCATACGTGATGGTAACTGCAATCGGAAGCCCGACAGATTGTTTGCCTGTTGTCCTCCATTATTTGTTGTCTCGGGCCTTGTCGACACCCATTCTGTCGAAATATTAGTTGAGCCATGCCCAACCACATCACTCTGTGACCGGTTTTGTGCGTTTTGGGAGCTATGAATCGATCCAGACACGCTGCTCGTCTGTCCACCCCGCACATCATCCGTTCGCCGACGTTTCGCCCTTGGCTGGCTATCACACTGCTGCCCAGGTCCCCCTTCTATCCATGAGCCTGCCTGCTGTTGGGGCCTCGTAGCGATCGAATTTCCGTCCTGGGAGGGAGTACTTGGAGTACTCGATTCCGTGGCTGAAGAAGTCTCATCTACCACCTCCATAAGTCCTTGATCTCGACTAGGTACAGACATACTCATACGCACCTACTTCTCCGTCTTGTCTTCTTTGTTGCGAAGGCTGATATTCGCTACGATCGATGCTCGCATGTGGCCACCTGTTCGGCCCATTCGCACAAGGTGTGTCTCCAGCCGCATCTGTAGGTGTTTCCAGATTTGCTGCAGGTTCGTCCGTATCTCGACCCGTCCCAAGCGACGAGGTGCAGAGAGTGGGTGCCTCGCTACCACTGGTGTGAGCTTCATAACCGCTAATATTGCTTTCAGATGGACATTCCGCAGCGTATTCGGGGCCGTCGCTCTCGCCGTCCAAATCATCTCGAGAAGCATAGAATTCCTTGTATAAAGGGTGGACCTCCCTGAAATCGTAGGAAAGAACTTCACAGACTTTCCTTAACCTAAGCCGTCATTAACCACAAGTCAAGAAGAGGATGGAGGTCGCGTATACGTACGAAGCAGATTTCCCGCAGCAGCGCTTGACGATGCAAGGAATAGATATTGGCATCTCATTGTCACCTAGTTTTGGTATAGGTTTGCCTTTCTTTTTCATTCCCGCGATGAATGCATCACCGCTACATGTGTTTGAACATATCAGTCTAAACTTCGAGATACTCTGCCCATCTGCCTGTTGTTAATTATTTGTGTGCGAAAATTCTGGTGGGTGACATACATAGAAGAAAGACCTCTGCACTCCTATCTCCCCATCCAACCTTACGGAGTTCCAAAATCTGCGAATTGACCCACTTTGCAGCGTGTCTATTCTGTGCGAGTGTTCTTCCCATCGCCGTGCTTAGAGTGGGAATGCAAGTTTTCAAGATTGACTCGGCGTCGGCGAGTTCGGCCCCATTCTCTAACATCACAACACACGCCAGGGCCACAATGATGACGCGAAACGCCAATATCCCCCGGAAAACGGAATTTATCTCCATTGCTTCTGCGGTAGAGCTGGCATAGGCACGACACCTTTCATCCCACTCGTCTTGACCATCGTCCTCTCTGTCGTCGTCTCCGTCGTCATCCCTGGCCCCACTCCCATCCCCGTCGAGCCGAACCTTGTCGAATCGAACCTTACGGCAAAGTAGTAGCCGAAGTATCTTCTCGCGAGGTGGCGGGCTCCCCCATTTTTCCGTTTCTGGTATATTTGAGAGAAAAATATTCAGCTCCTTTTTCCATCTGTAGTCAATTCGCGTAGCAGAATTGTCCTCAGTGGGTTTGTCCTCAGTGGGTTTGTAAATAACGAATTTCAGAGAAGCCTTATCTTGAATGGCAGGGTTGCTTGTAGTGAGGCTTCCTGTTGGGTTGCGAAAAGGCTCAGAGGGCAAATGCGTTTTAAACACAGTGGTTGTATTGTTTTCTGCCTCTTCTCTGGGAGGAACAGGTAGCGCTCGGATAAAACTGTGAAGCTGTACACAAAATTCAGAGGAGGGTTCGTATGATTCAATGATGCGATGAGCTTTTAGAAGCATCTGCTTAAGATATGCAAAATACTTAGCATCTCTCTTATCAGCTTGTTGAGCTGGCTGGAGTGAAGTCATGGCTAAAGTATTTGATGTGGAGGATGATATTCTGTCCCGGATAGCTTGAAGGTTGAAATGGTTGCAAACGTATTAAATGGGTGATCGGGCCACGCTAAGCCTATTTGAGGGACAATCATGATTGTCCCTCGAATAGGCTTAGCGTGGCCGAATCCGAGATGGCTAATGAGTGGAAAGTCAAAACTACACCAAGTTGACAAAAGCGGCGTCTAATCGGCAAAGAGATAATGGTCTTGCCCAAAGACTGGTTGCAAATGATCCCACAGCCGCCTTGTGTTGGAAAAGCGACTATACTATTTCTCAGAAATAAGCTTTGTGGTGTCTATCTGTTTTCGGTCCGCATGTGCCTAGATCCTGACTATGGAACGAGGACACAGGGGTAGGTTGTCGACAAAACGGTACGGAGTACATATTTCTGTATTCCTCATACTTACGGAGACAACGGTTTATAAGAAAGCTGACCGCTCCTTGGAGCTTGGATGCCTTTCTACCTAAGCCATGGCCCACAGCCAGCCGGATAGTTTGTATCTGGCAACTACGATCGCCGTCATGTCCTTCTTCTTCTTTCTACCGTCATGGTTGAGGCTATGTCTGGGTGGACGGCGGAGACACGCAAAAGAGTATGGGCCCCCTTCAGCTGAGTTCGACAGAAGCTAATGGCTCTAGTGCGCCGCATAAACTTATCCTTGCGGAGCAGGTAGTTGAGCTACTTGAGTTAAATGCAGAGCATTCTGACAGTCCTATGATTAAATTTACGGCCAACGACGGTACTATCAAGACCGGGCACTGTTCATGGGGTCAATTTAGGCAGATGCCGCGTGCATTGGAGATATACCAAAGGGATGGGGGAGAATCTCTGAACCCAAATGTTAAACTGATGATCGTTCTATACTACATTCTAGGCAAACAAGCATGGACGCATTGGTAAGTACCTTGCTTTCACTACCCCAAGCACTCAAATACACTAACCTTAAGCAAAGGTTTGGTCGAAGGATTGTGAAGAGCCCAGATGCTGTGGGGCAGATTAAGGAGTATCAGGGGGTTATCTTCGGGACTGCGACGGGGCTTCGGCCCATGGTCTTAGCTACCGCCCTGGTTAAGGGAAAATGCCTGCAAGTGGTTTTCCCAAGCATCACCAACCTCCCACTTAAAGATCAGCAGTATTTTGCAAGGTATTGGGCAGCAGAGTCATCAAAATTCGCCCATTACTGCAATTCTCACAATAGTACTTTTATTCTCCTTCGCCCAGGCATGATATAATATATTTCCTGTATACTATTTCCCCCCATCCTTTACCTTTTTTATCATCTTCCATTAGATATATATACCTGTCTTCGTATAGACGGCCCGTCGTCCATTACATAGCTCCTTTCCTTCGTGATCGACCATCCCTCCGTGTATATAATAATTCATGGCATTCCTTCTCCCTTAGCTCCAAACTGCGAAAACAAAAGAAACCGCCCTCATGCCTGCCTTCTGCCTCTCTACTCCCGACTCATTGTCCTTGCTGGACCCTTGTGCTATCAAGGTTTTCTGGTCAATTTTTAATAGGGAAGGAATCCCAATTCAGGGGGTTTTACGCCCCAAGTGGTATAATCTCAGTGACCAACCGCCACACGGCGATTTACAGCGCATTATAATTGAGATTGTCTATCGTGCGAATCTAGCAGTTAATGGAACCTACCTTATACTGCTTCCCCCACAAGAACCCAAAAACCAGTGTCTTGATACAAGATAGTGCGTTCTTAGACCCACTCACGTTGGAATAATTCTGCGCTAACTAGTTAATCATACAGCTACCTGTGCGTATCTGTGACGGCAAAAAGATTCAAGCTCAATCTTACGCATGCAAGTTATAAAACAAAGTTTCTATCCGAGGTGTGGTCAAATGGAGTAAAGTTTTTTCTCAGATGGATAGCAGATCACCCCGAGGATGAAAGGGACGGCCCACCCGATGAAACTTATGACGAGCAAGAGTTTAACCGCGAGAAGGGCTTCGATGAGCAGTTTTGCAGGGTGGCGTACAGGTCGCGTGAATACCAAGATGCTAAGATTGTAGATTGTGTGGTAGCTTCGGTTTCTCAGGACTTGGTAAAGCAAGTTGTAGCCGCATGTAACTAGTTAGTGTCTGCTCTCTACTCAAGAATTACACTACCATCACCAGCGCCGCCTTTGCTGTATAGGAGTGCGGCGTTTGTATGTCTATCAAATAACTTTCCCGCGGACTAGTCTGGTGGTTTAATCACATCTCATTGAATATTTATATACCCACGCTCCCTTCTCTACCATAGGTCCCGACTTATGGCTCGGGACGCGGTGTAAATTGCTCTGCTTCCACGGCCTCTGGCAGAATGTATTCATTTGGACGGCATAATATCTATGGGAGCCAACCACCTGCATAGGCGCCTCTTGAGCATCCAATGACTCTGTTGGGACTTGCAGTACGAGCGGACCGACGCACACGGCGGCAGACCACTTCTTGATCCCACCAAACTACCCACTTACTAGGGTGGTCGATCTCCAGGGACGACGAGGGGAAAGATCTAGTACTAATCTTTCAGAGCGCACGGAACAGATGGTAGGACCCAGTTCCCAAAATGCCCCAAGACATTCGTTCATAAACAGAACGCTAGGCGACATCTTCTGCGCCGTCAGTCCAGGATACTCAATCGAAGCTTCATTCTGCTCCTACTCTTGCCAATAATGAGTGGGATGTATACAGAGACCGGAGAGCTGCCCTTTGTGTCCCCCCACTGCACACGCGCTTTTACACGAAGTGATATTCTCAAAGGCCATTTCCAGAAATGCTCCATACGAGGCAGTAACTGTGGCCAGGCGCTTATCCCACCTGCAAGCCCGCAGGCCTAGGGTGGATTCCAGTAGGCATGACTTTGTTTCATGGTTTCGTTCTGCCATCACTTGTATATTTCTTGTCTTTGTCATTTTAGTAATTTTACATAGCTAGTTCTTTACCATCTTGAGTTGCTTTGATATAAAAAACCAGATACCCTCCTGCCGAAGTTATTCTTAACTCGTTACTCAACATTGCAACTATGGCGGACAGCAACGCCCGCTTCTTCCGATGCCCCGAGAATCAATCGTACACTTTCTATCCAGTGCCACCTGCCCGAGTAAAGACCCTGCGACGGCCAGCATCTCTTTCTAGTTGCAACACTAGTGTGACTATCGTCGATACCGAGCCCAATAACGATTCTCTACTAGAAGAGTACACCAGCAAGCTTATCGAACGGCTTGAAGCATGGGACAGAGTCCAGAAAGCGAATACAGCCCAGAATCTTACCACCCAATCCGCCCGAATTAACTTCTTGGAGGAAGCACTCCAGGCTGAAGTACGCCGCAACAAAGCCCTCAAAGTACACCTAGCTAGGCAGGGGCGCCAGATCAAAACATTACAGCAAACTATTAAAGACTTAGAGCGTGATCGCAAGGATTCCACTGATACTACCACGAGGTTGGTGCAAAAACTAGAGCGGGAGGTGGAGATCTTAATTCAAAATCTGTCTGAAACTACATTTCTCAACAATACGCTCAAGAATCAGAATAAGAATCTACAGGAGGTGAATCGGCAGACTTTTCTCAGAGTGGGTGAACATAAGAACCTCTTAGAGGCCTTATGTGTTAAGTTGAATGTTGATGTAAATAAAATTATGCGTGATGTTGTGAAGGACCAAGGCATAAGCCTTCCAGCGGGTTGGAAGAAATAATTTAATCTCCTGTTCCTATATTGTAATAACAGTGTTTAAGGTCGTTAGCTAACACTAGCGACCCTGGGAGAGATCTCAAGACACTTTGTTGGTCTGGACCCTTCGTACAGATACCCAAAAAGAGCGCTCCAGGCCAAATTGATTTCTTTCTTTTGAGGTAAGGGAAGGGGGGGGGGGGGGGGGGGGGGGGGGGGGGGTTATACCACCCTAAAACATCATCAAGTACTAATCAGGCGCCGATGAAGAAGCTTGCCAGGGACAAATAGGAAACCAAGCGAAAAAGAAAAATCGAGATTCATGATACCATGAAGTGATTAACATCTAGATAATTATCTCTTCCTCCACCGTTTTTCAGTGGGCGTAAGAAGAAGCAATAATCTCGGCCGCCTCGAGTACGCATGAGGGTTTAGTTCTTTAACACGTAATAAAGATAGTAGCCACCGGCTGAAGCACGAGGATGTCGCAGAGCCGTCGTGAG
>NW_003456428.1:1294072-1314555 GCF_000151425.1 Trichophyton rubrum CBS 118892 | reverse complement strand
TGGAACATTGGTTTTATCTTTCCCCTCAATTGAAAACCCAATTGCGCGAGGATTGTGCTCCCCTCTAGCTTCACATGGTTGTTTAACATATTCAAAGAAAAAGCTGGCGGCCCTATAAGTGGTTAGCTATGTGATAAGACTATAGAACGGATGATCCTAACCTGGGTGCCATCTTCCTTGATGCCAACCACATCAACAGGATTACCCATGGTATTATGGAGAGTAACAGAAGCATACGGGCTAATCAAACGATTTTCAACAACATCTGCAACGAGAATACTCTTTTTGTCCACATTTAGTGTTTTAGACAACTCCTGTGCAATGTGCGTAACATTGATATACGGTTCGCCAACAGCCCCAAGAGCCCTGACATCGCGGACCACACGAAGGTCAACAGTGTGAGTTCCAGGGGACAAATCCAGAAGAAGTGGTGTTCTGCGAAAACCAAAAAAGTCACCACCAAAGTATGATTTGTGGTCGGGGGGTTAGCGGCCCCTTTAACTAGTTAGTTAGTTCGTATCCCCGGGTAAGGAGCCCACTTTGACATTGATTGACATTAAACTCTCACTTTCTGGGCGTGATTAACTAAAATCTCTGTGGGCCAGTTTACTATACATAAATAATCGGCTCAAAATCTCGACGATCTATATATGTATATGTATTAAAGCCCGGATTACATAGTGAAGCCTGGGCCATAATGTTTGGTTTGGAGTCGACTATATATAAGAGAGCTGCTCACCGCTCCTCTCGGCTCAGGCACCTTTCTATTTTACTCACACCATAGTCCTGTCTGATCCCTTATAACTCTCTTGCGAGATTTAAAAATATGCTTTCCCAATTGCTGTGTTGTCTCCCTCTCTGGAAACCAATATCACAGGACAAGTCGACCGATGAGGACCGGCCTCGAGGGCAATACAACAACCAGCAATCTAAAATGAATTACAAGCCGAAGGGAAATCCTACATTGGGAATGGCTTTTGGAGGTACGTAGCACGGGGTATATCGGGTTCCTTTCGGGCTTCTACTCGGGAAAACTAATAACTGAAGACGCTTATACCCAGGAAGGCAGACCAAGTACATTGCACTCAACGAGTAGTCCATACATCCCGACAGTTACATCTTGTTACCGCCCAGATCCACCAGGTTTGAATGGGGCGACTTTTGAGCTAGCAGGAGATAGTAAACATTATACTATCGAGGAAATTGTGAAGGACTCAGCCCTCGATAGAGCAGTTATTGAGTGGAACGGTGGTTATGAGACCTTTATGCAAGTCCAGCGATGGATTTTCGCTGATTCTTAATGTTGTCCCTCCAAAATTTCTCTCCCTTTATCTGTGTGTATATCAATAACTCCTATTTTAATGTACTCGATATCAGTCCCCAACCAGTGTACTGCCAGGCGCAATAAGCCACTGCCGCCACCCCCTGTCTCATATCGGTTAACGGGGCGCCCGCTAGCTGGCTGCCGCGCTTTTACGGATAAATAGCCGCAGCATAGACGCTGCGGCCATCCAGCCACCATCGAGTATCGACTTTAATTATCTATCCTTTTCCTATGTTTGTCTGGCTGCTGAGACACCCTTTTGTTACTCTGCTGCGTCTTGCCGAAGCTACAACTTTGTATTCTACTCTCTAAGTAGACATCGTCGCCATATCGCTATTCACCAGTTATAACACTAACAATACATCTCCCCTCCATCTGTTTATCTGGGTCGAGTTTGGTCATATATTAAGACAACCCCGCATGTTCTTAAGTGGAGACCCGCAGATGGTCTCAGCTCAGTAACTAGTTACTCCACATTCATTTTAACTTTTGGACCTGTTAAGCAGTCGTGTCTATCTAAATTTCAGTGTTCCTTTTGCTACTGAGAGTTCGTGAAATCAAACTTTAACCAGCTGTTGCCTTAGAATTTTATTTTAACGTCAAACATAGAGGTAGAGTGTGGAATTCCTAGAAAACAGATTGCTAGTTGAAAGATACAATGCGCCATCCTCTTACCGTGGGCTTCCAGGTGTCTAGGTGGGGATACGGCAATCCTACGATGTCGAATATTCCTCCTTCTCCTCCCCTCACATTATGGTAAATAAGAGACAAAGTGCTGTCCACTTTTCAATTTTTGGATGTTGTGCCTCAATGCTCTGCGAGTGTTATCGAGCGGCGGCTATAGTGTTTGATTGCAAGGGGCCTGTTCAAGCGCTGTTTTTGATATTACTGGTAAGCGGACGCGCGGTTTAACGGTTTAGCAAATAACGTTTGTTTCATCGCCTAATGAAGTAAAGTTCACAAAAGAAACGAGAATACCGCGCCAAACATCCAACCTTATCTCAAGCGCTTCTCAACACGGTGGAATTCATAATGTGAAGCTAGATTGGGGAATACAGAGTGTATAACCAGGAAGTAAACCTCATCATCTCTTTGTCTCCCCTACTCTTGGCTCAAAGCGATGGTGTGTCCTACATCTGCCGTCATGGGCTTGGGGTTAAGGAGGGACGGGATTCCACCTTTTTGGGATTGTGTATTATTGCGATTCTGAAGTTCCTGTTCAAGCTGATATATTGTGGCTCTAAACCGCTCATTATCGGCTTTCCTAACTTCCTCCAGCTCTCTCAACTTCAGCTGAAGATCTTCAAGAGTAGAGAACGCGTTGAACCAGGCCTTTTGGAGCTCTTCGTTCTCTGAAAGCCTGCAATTATACCTCCCACCTTCATATAGTTAGAGGTCAAAAGGCTCCCATACGGTCTTTGTCCGCCTGGTGGCCATTATAGCTAATGGACCTAAGCACCCCGGGCTATTTTTGCACTCCACCAGAAAGGTATGCTGTTCAATTAGCAAATCATCTTCTAGATAAAGGAAAAGGGCACATATGTTGAGTAGATCTAGTATCGAAGACTTCTTAGTCTATTTAAAGAAGTCAAGCATATCCGAATTCCATTTTGAAGGGTCTTTAAGTGAAAATTTTCGTGGGTATAGTTTACTATTTCCCGGTTTTATGATTTCCCGAACCATATACCCAATTGCCTGAATATCGAGATTTTTCTCATTCCGATGCAATAGCATGCTTGTCCTAATATCACCTAGAAAACGGACATAGGTTGAATAATAGGTCACATATAAAAGATACCTAATCTAGCATCCCACCTTACCTATTTTAATGTGTCCAGTATGAGACATAAAGGTGTTTTGTCAGCTTATATCTCCATAAGCGATGTGTAGTTCCTTATGAATATAGGATATACCGAGAAGAACCTGCTAGATCGGAGATTCTTAGCTAGGGACCTTATGAGGGATATAAGTGTGTTAAACCTCTCTATAGGTTGTAGCAATGTGAATATTCTCAAGCTATAGGCTTGAGTAGATATACTTAATAGACAGCTGCATCCTCTTATAGATAAAGAAAATAGTTTCACCGTTAATATATATATCCTTTAGGTTCATAATATTTGTGTGAGAAGTCTTCATAATATGCTGCCGGTGGCTTATCGAAGGTACTTTTTGGCTTTCCTTGATAGTAATAATACTATATGAAGGCGTTAGCTCGAAGGCTAGGTATATGGATTTTGATATCCCTTCTACTGTAAATCTAGAATAGTTATCCTATAGGTTCCCAATCCGGCAGAACTTAGTAGATTGTCGCTTAGCCTCCGGTGTATTAGCGGATTTAGATGGTTTGATTAGAAATCTTGAAGATAAAGGCGGCGACTTGCGTAGTTTCCGAGTATAGGGAGTTTCTTAGCTCTTAGTTATGCTGTTTTCCTGCTAGGGAGGAGTAGGCAGAATGTCTAAACTTGTTAGAAAGGTGGTGCAGCGGTCCGCCATATTTGGTTGGGTATCAAAAGGTAAGTACAATAATTCTATCCAAAAAGAGCTGTAACTAGTAGCATTCTCTTCTCGGTTTTATATTTGTGTTGTGGAATTTCACTTATGTAGTATGAAATCCTGTATGGCTACGGCGTTAACGAAAAGGCAGAAATGCATTTCTTCAGTTTCCCCTGATAGCTGGATATTTAGTCACATAATAGATAACTAGATCACGGTATTAAGTATTTCCAACATTTACCAGGCCAGCTATAGTGAATCCTGTGATCGATCTTAGCTTAAGCCGAACGAACTTGCGCCTATTAGTCAAATCCTTCGCCACGAGCCTTGTGTTACTTGGTGTGGTAAGGGGGCGGGAGCTAAAAGGAAAGAATAAACAAACCCAATTTCGCACATACTACTGATTTTATAGTTAATTGGATAGCTTCCCCTACTATATTTAGGGGGCCCCCCTTGCAGTTACATTCGGCTGCATTCAGGTGCATCCGTGTGCATTCTCACGAAGCAGGGATAATTCAGGTGAATAAGCAGGAAGATAAAGCAGCGTAATTCGCATCCTAATCTAGATGAGGATAACTTCAATTTGAGAGGAGGGTACCACTAAACCAACAGCCCTGACCGATGGTAAAGGGGAACCACCCAGTTTAGTATGAAAAGAGGATGCCGCTAAGCCCACATCCCTTACTGGCCGCTTTTAGTGACCAGAAATGATAAATATTTCAGAGGGAAGTTGAAAATCTTATTGTAACGTAAAGTAGTTAATGTGAATATACATAAGACAGAAGCACACACATAAAACACCCGCCTTACAATGCCTTTGTTTCTGTTACAAGATAATCTTGACCTGGAGGACCATTTTCCTGGTATCGATTTGTAAAACTGTAAGGAAATCGATAAAAGTCCAGGAAGAGCATGGTATGGGTGTATATTCGTAACTATACTGATCGTTACTGAGTACAAGAGGGGTCCGGGGCAGCTGTAGCAGAAGTAGCGGAAGTGTAGGACACGTAACTATCACCTGGCGTAATCCTTTTACTCTGCCGCTATTCTCCCTGCAGCCCCTCCCTCGTCGCCCTGCCGCGGGGACCCGGACAGTATGTCGCCCTGCCGTCTACCCGCCGGGACTCAATGACCTCGTAAAAGTAACTGAATGAGGAGGGTAGCGTCCGGGACATGCGATGATGGGTGCCAGGAGTCAGAGCCGACGGGGAAGTTTGCCCAGCGCACCTTGTAGCTGGCAGAGCGGAAGCTTGATTGAAGTACTCCGTACCAGAAATATATCGATGAGCAGAGACTTTAAGGTAGGAGAGTTAGCGTCAGTTATAGTGGTGAGTAGTGCTCTGATGTCGTTGAGCTTGTAGTGAGTAGGGATATTAATAGCCCAGTTAGTTATGGCGACGGTAGATGGCGTCGCGGCGCTAGAAAGAGATTGTAGAGGAGGCAGACGTAGTTATAGGTAAAGCGACCGACGCAGCAAGTTTACCAACAGGAACAGGGTCTTTGGCGTCTTCAAGCAGCATTTCGGCTCCTGGGAGAGTCTCTAACGAAAGAAAAATTGCTATGAGGCACACGCATGATCAGGCCACGACTCTATTTATCAGTTGTCTAACCGCGGCAGAGGTCGCATCGTCGAAGATATGACATTTGACAACAACGGTGTAGTCGTTATTCCCTGGCAGTGGTTAGATGGTTGGTGATGAAGGTAGAGCTGCTTTTATACCTCTAGCGGTATGATAACTTACTGTCAATGATATAGCGACGCTTTCTGCAGCCATTTAGGGGCTTTTCCTTTTTGGCCCAGCGGTTTGATCCTTACTCTAAGGCTGAGGATAAGGGCTGTGGATGTCCTAAATGTCCATGCTCCCTTAAATCCACAAATTTCCTCTCCCACACGGAAGGAAAAATGGGGAGTCGCCTCCAACTCACTGAAATTGCTCACTCGCGGCGCTTAGGGCGCTAGTCTTCTTCCAGGAAGTATTGCACCATGATTCGGGGAAGCTCCTCGGTCCACAATCTAGGCCAAGCCAGTTTTACCTGTCCTTTAGCGCATGCTTCTTGACCCTAATATCCAGAGAGGAGTTTTCGGGCCACTGAATCAACTATGATGCCATTTGAATATCGTGCTGCCCGATGATGCTTTTCTTTCCTTGTCGTATTTTTTGTGTTGTTTTCGATCTTTTGCTGAATACGGAGATGTGATCATATGATCTGGCCTGTTTTGCTGTAGTTAGTCTCAGCAGGTCACATATCTCTTGAGCTCGCAACATCGTGTCCATGGTGTATACTCTGTACTAGAAAGGCGGAGCTGTAAGAGCCGACTTTCCCAGGTAGCTGATCACGTAACAGTGGTAGCAGAAGTAACTGCCAGTCACCTCCGCCCGGGTATAATAGCCTGGCATACAATATAGCATACCACGGCCCAAAGTCAAACGGAACGTCTCCATTGACATGGTTTGATGTCTCAGAGAGGGTTTGGGGATCCTGATAGGATTACCATAATAGCAGGAGAAGACGTCGAGGGAAGAGATAGATGAAGGAATTTTAGGAAGAAGCGCCGTCAATATGACGGCTTTTAAATAAGAAGGAGAGCAGTGAATGCGAGCATTGAAGCAGCAAAAGAAGGCCAGGAGGTTATTCACTTGGCAGGCACGTCGAAGTGACGTAATAGACAGGAAAGACTCCCGTCTTGGCAGGGACGAAGCTATTAATGCCAAGGCGGATACTCACGTGACTATGGCTTCTTTCGAAAGCTTACTAATCAGTATTTCCATGCTTGCCGGTCGTTTGTCCAAGCCTGTATGTAATGAGTATTTCTCACAGGAAGGGTATTGATTCTCCCAGCCTGAACTGGGCGCTTGATGCCAATGAATAATCGATCCTTAGGCTGAAGAGACCAACCTATAAGCATGCTGATGTTAGAATTTATATTTATAGTGCTCGCTGTGCTCGAGCTTCCAGGTGAGGCTATGGTTATAACCAGCCAATGCAAGCATGATGACCAAGCACAGTGCTATCGGCGCCATTGCTCTTCACAGGTCTAAATTGGTCGAGATGTGATAGGCTCGCTGTCCTAGGGCCGCCCCCTCGATGCCAGTTCAGGCAGCAGCGTGACATAACCAGACATAAAGAGATGCCTACCTCCTTTGCCTGCGTGCATTATTCAAAACGAGAGAGACATTACTGCATTTCACGCATCCATGCAAGAACTAGCGAAGTGGTGGTTGCTGACGAGGACCGGACATGGCTTGGCAACCTAAGTATCAATGTCACTGGATGAAATAATCAACTATGTACGGAGTAATGAGGGTGATAATTGAAGAATTTCCTGGCTGGTAGAGTTGTATCAGGAAATCTCCGTCAGTGACGGCACGGTTGGAGTACCTTTGAAACTTGCTTACTTGCGTTCTCTGTGGGCTTCCCCTCTGTTTCTAATTACGGGATCCTGGGGCTCTGAGTGGACACCGCGACAAGCCTGAAACACGCAGTCCCGCCGGATAGAGTTGCAGCGAAATGATAAGGTTGACCTAATACATCACGTTAAATGAACACTGCGTCATGATATGCGATTAGATGTGGGCGTCCTGTGCTCCGTAATTAGGCAAGGGAGGGTGGAAAAAGGATCAAAATATTGCGAAGGATTGAATGTTGGATGTTGGGGATGAGATTGTAGATCTCTCTGAGTGTGAAGGAAGATAGAGATCGATCAGGAGCAACCTTAACTGGGCAAGCAGCGGCGGTTAAGTACAAATACGGGGAGAGGACATGGGGGCGGCCTGAGGCGAAGTCTGGCAGGGATGGCGGCAACGGCAAGGCACGGAGGATGTTGGTTTTCATTATTGGGCATCTTGAAACGAAGATCTTGCTCCTAAGCGCCTCGAGGATGGAAAGAGAGGAAATAATTGCAGGTAAAGATAAAAAGTGTGATGTTGAATTTCTTTGGCCGGCCCAACGATGTTTGAGCCCTACCTATTGATTTTGAACAGGAATAGGAGAAACAGGGAATTTGTGTGCTGGTCTCTTTTGCTCTTGCACCTCTCTTTATGTATAGACGTGGCAAATTTAGAGAGCGAAAACTGCGGGAAATCGAGAACAGCTCCAACTGATTAAAAAGAAAAAATTACTAAGAGGTATATCGGTAGCAAGTAAGCTGTAAAAGTTAGGAAAGTGTTGAGAAATTTCAAGCAAAGTCCATAAATTAACCACGTATCAAATAAAGGAGGGCAATAAAGGAAATAAAAAACCAAAGCACACAAATCTCCCTATGAAGAACCCAAAATGCCGTTGTCCCGATCGAAATATTCGAAGTTCTTGTCTAGAGTGGATCTAATTTGCCATGCACACTATGTTCAAGAAGAGCCAAAAGAGGAAGAGAAATAGGAAATTAATACCCCGTAGCTATTATTTCTCGCCGGAACCAAATGACAGATTGAGGGCGGAAGACGTGAGCTAATGGGAGTCATTAAAGAAGAGAAGAAATTTATGCCAGGAAGATGGCGGCGAGACCGGCAAGACCGGCAACGGCGTAAGAGCCGGAGAGGGTGCTGGCGGCACCGGTGTAAGTTGGGAGAGCGGTGGTTGGGCTGTTACCAGTTATTAGTCAAATCGTATATAAAAATAAGCCGCAAAAATGTAAGAAAAGGAGAAAAAACTTACAAGACACCGGTTCCAGTTGGCATGACACCAGTGCCGGATGGGATGCCAGGAGCACCAGTTCCGGGAACACCGCCAGTTGGGACAACGGTTGGGGTTGGCTGCAGGGTGACGGTAGAGGTGATGACAGTTGGCACGCAGGTGGCGATGTAGGTGACAGAAACGCTTGGAGATGGTTGGCTTGGGGGAACGTTGGTTGGGTATGGTGGGATCTCAGTTGGAACACCGCCGGATGGGACAGTTGGGACACCAGTGCCAGTGCCGGATGGGACTGGGATGGGGAGGTTGCCAGTTCCCGTGGGGACAGACTCAGTCGGGAGAGCGGTCTCGCTGGTGGATGGCTCAGTTGGGATAGCAGTTGGCTCAGAGGTAGGAGCTGGGACAACGCTGGTCTCAACACGGGTGGAAGAGGCCGGGCAGCTGGTAACCTCTGGTGGGCAGTCGGTCACAGTGACGTACTCGGTAGAGTAAGAAGTTGGGACAGGGACTGGCTCGCCGGCGGAGGTGGTAGGAACTGGAGGAACGGGAGTTTGGCTTCCGGGGCAGTCGGTGACCTCGGGGCCGCAGGAGGTGATGGTGACCTCCTTGGTAGAGTAGACGGTGGAATAGCCCTCAGCTCCGTAGCCCTGGTGTTCGTAGCCGTTGTTGTTGCCATAGCCCTGCATGGCAACAGCGGCACCAGCGAAGAGAGCAGCGGAAGCAACTGAGAAACGCATCTTGAATGTGTATGTGTGTTTGAAAAAGAACTGCTAGAGTCGAATTCGAAGAGTCGTTAAAAAGAGAATAGAAAGAAGCGTAGGATTGGGAAATTCGTGTGCTTGGTTTTTTAAAGAGTGACTGGTAGTTAAAAGAGTGTAGGACGACCGAGGTCTTTGAGATAGATCTGATGGATGGATGTACAGAAGAAGAGGAAGAGAGAGCAGGAGGAAGAGGAAGAGAGGGAAACGAGGCACTCGGTGGAACATGGGCCCTTTTTGTATCTCCCTTGTGCAAGGGGGCCATGGGAGATTGCCCATGCACATCTGAATCAACTTCTTCCGCCCCCTTGGCTCATCTCCTATTTTTTTTTTTGTCCACTCCCATCCCTACCCACGTAGACGTGGGTCGACAGCGCAAGCGGCAGGTTATCATCAGTGGAGTAAGCCCTTTTTTTGTCGCCCACCCCGGCCGTGTTTTGTTCCTGACATGCGCTTCCTTTTTCCTGCCTGCCATCTGCCTGTCCCAATTGGCTGCGTGGCCCCCTTCGGCCCTGCTGGTTGTCCCTAGCCACGCCCAGGGCCCCGAGCCCAGCGCCACTAGGATAGCGACACCTTGACTGGGCCTGTACGCCTGCCTGGGGCGGTAGAGAAGGGCCCTAGAGACGGGGAAGCGCCCCCTTTCACCTGCGAGTTCTGTCTCTGTCTCTTTCACGGCCCTCTCTCTATGTGCGCTCCTTTCGAGAGGTTCGGGCTCAGCGAGCGTCGTCGTCTGACAAGAGGACGAGAAGCACCGCAAAGTTGATCTGCGCCACTGCCTGCCAATCGGTGGGTGTTCCTGGCTCCTGCAGGTACACTTCATCACTCTTGTCTAGCCGCCCATGTCCTCTAACCAGTCGGAGATGAAGACTGCCATCCTGATAATTTACGCCGTCTTCCTCCAGGCATCTCTCTTGCCGCTGACTCGCCGTGCCCGTCTTTGTATTTGCGGATAATTACCACTGCTCGTCGGCGGTTAGGAGGTTATTATTATTGCTTGCTTGCTGGGTTGAGGTCGAGGAGTCGCGAGAGACGTCGTTGGCATTAAACAGCAAGGGGCTGCCCGATCGGGTTAGCCGGACCGCAACCCAACCTCCTCCCTATCTCTCTCTCTCTCTTTTACGGATACGGAGTACACATGATGGATTAACAGACGGCTCTTAAGGCTTCATCACTTCTGAATCAGTGTCTCTGGCCGTGATAGTGGTTGATATAGTGGTGTTGTGTGTGCTCCGTCGCCAGGGTGTCACAAGTCGAGCTCGCAATAAGCGGTCTTCCTGCTGTTCGACTGCTCCCCCCCTTCGGCTGACCGTTTGTGGCGCCCTCCCCTTGTCAGTGCGAGTGGGAAGACGCTTCTCGAACGCTGGCTCTGTGACAAGGTTGACGATGTCTTCACACTACGGAGTACACATACGAACGAATATATAATTCCCGTGCGATATATCGACATTTACACAGGCGTTTCGTGCGCAGTTCGGCTCTCTGAAATGCCAATTTCATATGCCGGATTCTGCGTCTTTTCTCTCTCCTGAATTTCTGGCACTGCACAGCAGCTATCGACGCCTAACGCCTTAGTACTTGTTGATCAGTGCATGCAGTCAATGGCTTACTCCGCATTTCGATACTGAACCAGACTACCGAAGCCAGAGCCGTAGCCACAATCAGCAGCAAGAGCAAGGAGAAGAGACGACGAGATGACGGGCATGATACTCGTTCCTGAAGATCATGCTTGGTAGCCAAACACTTATGTACAAGCGGTTCTCCATGCGCGAACAGAAACCAACACGGTGAATCCATTATCATATAAATGGAGCATATAGAGGTATTGCATATACATATATATGTTTATATACCTCGAACCTTTTATGTCTCGCTGCGAGTCTAGATAAACAAACCAGCTGCTTCCTAAGTTTCGTCCAACCTTCCACTTTGTGTCACCGAGCCTTCTTGCTGCTGGCTGTCACACCCTTCGACTGTCAACGAAAAAAGGAACGAATAATAAAAAGAAAGCAGCCCAAGGAAGAAAAAAAAAAGCTAAGCTCTCCTTGGCTCTCTTGAGCAAATCAAACACCGCCATCTCGATGCCTGTCGATCGATGACGCGGCAGGCCCTGAAAACCAGAAGCCGACCAATCCTCGGGAGTCCGCCTTGTTAGGTCGAGTCGAGAAGCTCACCCCTAATTTCCACCGGCTGAACCACAGCTCGCGGTGGATTGATGAAATGCCCAGATCTCTCCAGTTTTATTTTTACGGGGTGCGCTCCGGCCTGCCACTCATAAGAGCAAACGACCCAGGGGCAACCATCAAACTTGGCGCTTGTGTCATGTTTCTCCTCTTAACACTCTCCAAAAGGGTTTCTTCCTGTGGATAGTCGATGGAGCTGACTGACTTATATAAGACAAAGTTACATGGCTGGATATTTTTACCAGGGGGGAAACGAGTTAGAGGAGCCTAGCCCGACGCCACGAGCATGCACGCAACTGATATGAGGAGACGGAAACCTAGATTTAGATAAAAGCCCGTCTTTTTCTCACCAGGCTTGCTTTCCCACGGGTTCCTGCTTCAGGGAAACGCTCGTGCTCATTTCGTTTTGGGCTCTGTTTGCTCCAGGACGTGACTTAGCATGGCATGGCATGAACATACAAAATGGCCCCTTGCCACTGGGAAGGGAGGCTCCAAGCAGAGCGGCAAGCATATTGGCTCACGGCATCTCCTCTCAACTCCAGCATCTCGATCCGCCCTGCCTGGTTGAGATGCTGTAGCCGCCAGACTGGAGTCGGCTGCGTTGCCTATGATGTCAACACGCAAGCCATGTACACCGTCAAGAGACGAACGAGACTCCCAACTTGACGAGTTTTCGTCGTGTGCAGCAGCGATGATCGGTTTGTTTCGCGATTTCAAGGCGGAGCAGTTGGAGCGATCCAACTGTTGGATCTTTCTCATGTTTCGTCTTCTTGTGTGCCGTGCTCAGGGCGCCTCTGTCTGGAGTGCGTTTCTTCTTTGAACGTCTACCCCATTCTTACTCTTTCCTGCGACGCACCCCCACATAACTGTCCTCGTTCTCCGGTATGTTGGATGTGTTGCACGAAGACGGTAAAATCATGGGCGGCTTAGAGAGTTACTAATCACACCACAAGGTGCAAAACGGTTACAGCATTGACAAGAACTGGATTCCTTTTTTCCGACCAGAGGACGTTTTATTGGCATTCATCGTTGATGCGGGAGTTTGCTGGTAAGAGGTAGAGAAAGTCGTTTCATTTTATTTCTCCCTATATTGTTCCTATCTTGAACCGAATAAAACGCCTGAAATAAGGCGAAAAAATAGCAAACCTAGTCTAGAGATGTTTCATTTTCCCTAAACGCCATAACTCTAGAGTGGTTGTGTCCTTTCTCATTCCCAATCGCAGCATTTGTTACATTCCCTCCGGCCCCAGTCCATTAATCTATTCGAGTTTCGACACATAGTGCTTCTGGAACAAATCATTCTGGATCCAAATCAGCTTGTTAAAGGCTCTGATGACGTTGGTCTTGGTCTGAATGTCCAGCTCTCCAGCTCCCATAGTCGCCTGGAGCACAATATCCTCCACAAATCCCAACAGCAATGACATATGCATCACCTCCACGCGCAACTCGGGCCTCTTCTCACGGTGCTTGAAGCCGGGTTTGCCGGTGTGCATCACACCAACCTTGTCGAGATATTCCCAAAACTTGCTGTTGTCAGACCAATCACTGTTGCTCACGAGCTTGACGAGATATGACTTGAGGAAGTCCTTGCGGTGCAGGATATTAGGGTGAGTGAGGGACAGATCAGCAATGGATGTGGTTGCAGAAACGGTGGATTTATCTTGCTCTGGCTGAGGGGGCACAAAGGATTTGGCAGTGACGTCGAACCCAATTAGGTTCGTATAGATGGTATCGAGTATCGCTGGGAGAGCAGGAGCAATGAGCCCCTTTGCGCTTTGGATGGCAGCTCCATCTTCATCAGTGAATTTGAGGAAGGCTTTGAGATAGTTGACTCGGCTGGCGAGGCAAGTCTCCAGTTGCTGCTCGTCAACGTGCTGGATAACGCTGTCTGCAACAGTCATGGTGATCAACTTGGTAAGTGGTAGGTGGTTATTGGGGTCTCTGGTTTTGAACGTTATACTTTCGAATGTTGGATGTTGGCTATGAAGGTGATGGAAGTGAAGAAGGAGAAGTGAAAGGAAGGAGACAGTGAAGAGATACTCTCTTTATATACCCAACATTGGTCCTTTGGAGACTGACCGGTGAATGACTTCTAAGACGTCATTTCGTGAAAATTAGTAGCTGGCACGGAAGCAAGAGGTACTCACTCGCAACCGGCCAATGGGGTTATTTCAATTTGCTATCACCAGGGGTAGGTTGCTACATGTGCCGGATCCAGCGCAGAAAGTGGAATGACATGAAGAAAAGAATGGCGTGTAAAAAAGTCAATTCCGCGGAGATATATACAGAGTCAACGGCTTTTCTTTATATTCTCTTATTTTCCCTCAAAAAGAAGCGAAAAGCTGCAGCTAAAAACTCTTCGTGATTCCAGCAGCCCCTGTGCCGGGGTATCAAAAATCCTGCCGGTCATCCATCTTTGCCCACTTTTCCCCCATAAATTGCATGGGTGCAAGTGGAACTGCTGTAAAGAAATTGGAAGAGACAAGAGCAGGAGACCAGTGGCGGAGAATTAGGCGAGATACCGGCAGGGCTGGCGCAGGGAGCCAGAGCAAACGTCCATTTATTCTTGCTGCAGGCTTTTTGGCTGCCAGATGTGCCTGGACAGGCGGATGGCCTGATCTCCTCGTTGTCCCGAATTTGACGAAAGAGCCGGAGATTTCCGGGATTTCCGGGATTTTCGTTTGCTAGCGAGATGAGTCAGCGTAAAGATCACGTGAAGATACATGAGCCGGGCCAACCCTGGCTGTCCTTCCCATAGGTATTGTAGGTAAGTACTGGAGGATTACAGGCATCGACCATATATGCTCCGTACCTTGGAACGAGCCGGAGACATCTACGATGATAGCTGTATATACGGTACTGGTGAGCGGGTAATAGAGGGAAGTATGAGCTGCAATATTCATTTCCAAGAGCTGATGAGTGAAGTCTAAGAGCTAGTACCTAGTAACTAACTCCTCAACATTTCCGTGGGACCGAGGGCCTAGGCCTTGCCTGCTTTTTTTCTATCTTCCTGCATCGAAAATTTTCACAGCTAGCCGCCTACCAATAACAATAATAACAATAATGATACCTCACTGCTTGGCCTGCTTTTTAATACGTGCCAGCTCGTCATCAATCTTCTTAAAGCCCCATGACTGGTAAAACGGGAAGTACAGAAACGGTCTCAGATCGAACCTGTTGTCGTCGGGGCTGTAATCGTTTGAGTGCAGGGCCGGCGTCAAGGTCGTCATCTTGTGTCGATTGATGGCATAGTAATGGTAGAACCTTTTGACCTTCTCAGCCACCTGCTGGGGCGTGAGGTGGTTCCAGTCATGCACAAGACGCTGAAACATCCCATACGGCCCAAGCTTGTTGTACTTTCGCAGGCGGCCAAAGGTAGATAGTTCGTCATAGGTCATGCCCATATCTGCCTCGTCGCTTTGAACGTACTGTTCGGTGATAGGCTCAAGCTCGGCTGTGGGGGTAGCTTCGAGGAATCCTCGCAAGCAAGGAATTGAGTAGGATTTCTCAGCCCACGCAATGAATAATTTGAGATCGCTTTTATCAAGACCGCCGATAGGGTTGATATCGGCGCTGGAGCAGTCGTACTTTGTGTAATAGCCGCGGAGTGCCTCTCCAGCGTTTGCAGATCCTAGGACTAGCAGGGCTCCACCGTGTGGCCTCTTGCGGGTGGTAGGAAGCATCTGAGCGAACTCGTACGCTGTGACCATGCGGCTGCGAGCTTGGATATTTTGCAGCATGAGATTCTCCGCATTGGTGCCGCCTTGGCTCTTGAATTTGGGGTCGAAATTCAGATATTTAACGATGAGGTTCTTCTGGGCCTCGTAGACCTCATCGATATCTAGATCGACGTGGTAGGAGCCTATAGCTTTGGAGAGATCTTGCGCACGTCCACGGGTTTCTTTGGAGGACTGCTTCGACATACCCATATATACGGTGTGCAAGACCTGGTTGCATAGCTCCTGGGGTGTCTTTGGTAGCTCCAGCGTGTAGTCTGCTAATCGTTTGCAGTCCTTGATTACTTGCGAATTCCCAGCTTTGATGGCATCGATGACAAGCTGACACATCGAGAACACAGTCATTGCAGTAGCACAACTATCAATTCCTCCTGATAGCGGAACAAGGTACCCTGCGGTGCCAGAGCGTCGAAGATAGTCCCATAACCAGCATCCCGTTGACAGCGCAATTTCTTCTTCCGGAGAGTAGTACCGTGGCTGTATTACCGGACTGGGTCGTAGTCTAGTATCACGGTCGCCTATGTCGGAGCTCAGGCTAAACTCAGTCTCTACCCGAGTATAAACACCAGCCTTCATAGCCTGGTGGCCTCGAGATGGTGTGCATCGATAAGACCGGACCTCCTCCAGATCCACGACTGCAGTGACAACATCAACGTCGTCAAGAGTGAACTGATTTCCCTGTGCAACTAGACATCCATTGACAATGATCATCGCACTTCCATCGAAATAAAGTCGATCCCCATCGCAACCCAGATGGTTCGCGTACAGATAAACGCCCCCATTCTTCCTCGTAGCCTCCATGATAAGACTAACTCGGATATCAAGCTTTCTCAGAGTATGATGGGACCCGGATGAATTGGCCATGATCTCCACACCATTCAGACTCATATCATTATGAGGCGACTGTGGCGTGAACAGCTCTTCACAGGTTTCCATGCCAACACACGTATCTGCCGTTGATATCACTGCGTCACCAATAGGTACTTTGGTCGTGCCCTGAATCTCTCTCACCATCCTGGGCAGATAGTACTCCTCAACATGCCTTGGCCCAACCCAGGGTATGAAGTGTCTCATTTCTCGGTAATTTCCATCATTTGCGAGCCATAACTTCGGTCTGATGAGCAAGATCTTCCCGTCCAAGCAGATGATTCGGCAATTGAATCGGTTGTTGCGGTGCATCACCGGCATCCCGATGTCGAGGAGGATTCCATCACAGCTTCTGTCCTTGAGAATAATGCATAGCATCTCCCAGCAATGAAGGTATAGGTCTGCTTCAAAGAAATGGTCAAGACATGAGTAGCCGCATATTTCAAGTTCGGGGCCAACTCTGAGCGTCGCGCCAGCAGCTTTTGCTTTGTGTATGCTCTCGATGATGCGATTGGTATTTCCTTCAAAGTCAAGAGCCCAGTTTCGAAGCGAACAGGTCGCTACGCACGCTAGATGGCCCATTGTTAATGCGGTAGTAGACAGCGGCTCTTTGCACTCCTTTTCCGAGGTTGCCGAATGGCTGCTGGTTATTCAAAGTCAGGCGGGGTTTGTGACGCGTACAACTAAAAGTACTACGATATTAGAAGCAAGAAGATGAAGAGATATATGGTAGCAGTGTTTAGAGAGCTACTCGCTGAGCATCTAATGGAAGTTCAGATAGCCGGGTTGTATGGAGTAAGTCCATGGGGTATCTAGTACCGGGCAGGTTCACAATGAAGACTGGTAGCTCACAGGAAAACAAAGAGGAAGAGGGAAAGAAAACAGCCTAAACATGCCTTTCTTTAACGATTGCTCATCACTATTACGCATAGGCAACGCTCGCTATCTTTCTTGCTTGCCCTTTGACAAAATAGCTTCCAAGTGATGGAATCTCCCGCAGTTTTAATCATACTAATAGATTTCCATACAGAGGCTGAGAGAGGGACGAGGGCAACTATGATGCCAGAGTTACGTAATTTGCACGTGATAGAGGATTCAAGCTTATATAAGCTAACAAATTCCTCAGCTACATAGATAACACTGACCGCTGCTGAAACGTTGAGGAGCCAGGGGCAGCTTGAAATCTTGCCAGGTGTTCGTTTGGATGCCATGTCGAGGGTTCGATGTGTTTGAAAACAGGGGAGTTATTAACCTCTCGCTTCCCATCTATAAATATGCGCCGGAAACAAAGTGAAGCAGCCGGATCAGGGGGACTGTGATGCGTATAAGGGCCTGACTGATATTAATTGACTGGTTGAAGGTTGTTATGATATAGAATGATGGCAGAGAAGAGAAGAAGAGAAGAGCCAGAGGAATGCAAGGTGAGCAAAGTAAGTTGGTCTAAATAAGGTGAGTAAATGAGTAGTAAGTAGATATTAATATAAATGCGCTGTGCTGTGCTGTGCTAGTTAACATAAAGTATCAAAAGAAGGTAGGATTAGAAGTAGCCAAGAGAAAGGAAAGGGGGAAAAGTAAGGGAAATAGGTAGAAACAAACTAAGTATTCATAGTTCTCATTTATAGTAAGTTATATCTCAAAAGATGTGAGAAAAGAGATAAAACGTAGAAGAAGATCGAGAATGAGAAGGGAAATGAAACCGATGGAAAGTTGAAAGAAAGAATATTGAATAAAAAAAAAGGTATCCGGACTCCGACTACTGCAGGGTAGATGATCGAAAATAAACAGACAGACAAGCCGTCAGGCTTGATGCGTGAATATGTATGTTGAGTTAAATTGGTGGAGGGAGGGTACGTGGTGTCGTCAGTTGGTCAACATAAAAGTGAGCAGGGGTGGTGAGTTCATCGAAGTCGTGTTGTCCGAAAGTCGTTAAGATAGAAAGTTGGAGAAGAGCATGATTTCTTTTCGTAATGAAATATCCCAGCCACGATGGATGAAATGAGTAAGTGGCAGATTGATGATGAACCAGGGATGGGTGTCGTGTTGATGGCTGCGGTAGGGTTATTTCAATGTTGCTTTAAACGGGTCGTCCCAGCGCCCGCTCGACTTGAGAAATAAAAAACGGCTCATTCTAAAAACAAGTGCTTTTCTTTCCTTGCCTTTTTTTTTTTTTTTTTTTTTTTTTTTGGTTCTTTTCGATTTTTTTTTTTACTTGTTGTGTTCGCTTGCTTTGTGTGGGGATTCTAATCATTCCAGCCCCATACTTGCTTCAAAAAGTGCGCCATATTCACTTTCTTGTTCTTTATTTCAAGCATCCATGGGTGTTCTAGCATTCGCCAGGGCGTGGCTCGTCGGGGATGGTCTTTCTCCAAGCTGGAATAGACATGTTAGCTGTGATACTAATATGAAGAATAGCAGGCTCTAGTTGTACATACCAGCACTCGATGAAGTATTTAAAGTTGTCACTCCAGTGGATGCCGTTGTGAGGCTCGTCCTTGAGTTTCGGAATGGGCTGATGGATGATGTAGGTGAGAAGGTCAATGAGGACCGATCTAGGCTGGATCTCTGTCCCGTCGGCGGGGAAGGGGAATCGGTGCTGTGCAACTTCAAGCAGTGTAACTCCGAGGGACCAGACGTCGGAGGTGATGGTGTAAGACTGTCCGGTGATTCTCTCAGGGGCCATGTAGTAGGAAGTGCCAATGAAAGTGTTTGCATCGCCCTTAGTTCCGAATTCACCGCTTACACCAAAGTCACAAAGTTTGACCTGGCCGTTGCGGCAGAGGAGGATGTTTGATGGTTTTATATCTGTAGATACGCGTTAGAAAATAGTAATTTCAACGAAATATAAGTGGCGACTATACCTCTGTGGATGATCTTTCGGCCGTGGAGGTATGTCAGGCCGTTCAAGACGCCCTCTGCAACCTTTCCGAGCACCTTCTCTCCGGTTCGACCACCGAGTTTCTTAACTTCTCTGTATATGCTGTCCAGACTGCCGCCTTCGCATAGCTCCATGATGATGGATATCGAGCTGCTTGACCGGTCGACGAACGCACCATAGTATCTGCATATGTAGTCTGAAGCACATCCCTTGTTAAAATTAAGTTCTCGAACAATCTGTTTCTTGACATCTGGATTAGGGTCGGTTGTGATGATCTAGTCATAGAAGTTAGTATCTTATCCCATTTATAGAAGAGAGAAGAGAAAAGAGAGACCTCTCACCTTTAGAGCAAAAACGGTCTTTCCACCCTTGAGCAGACATCGAGTGACAGCTCCACCGGCACCCTCACCGAGACTGCCGAGCTCGATGATCTTGCCCTGTTCACTGGCAGCCAACCACCGCTCATCATCCAAGTCTTCCACGTCCAGCGGCCGTCCAAGTTCCTGGCTGAGCTTGTCAAGGTCCGTCAGGCCGTTGACACTATTTTCTCTCTCCATGGCCGAGCCATCGCCTAGATCCGAGTACACTGAGCTGATGGCCGAGGAAGGGTCGGGAGTCGAAGCGTAGGGCTGTCGAAGCCATAGGCAAAGGAAGGAGCAGAGTAAGTGGACGAGCTGGCCGAGGTGGGAGGCCCGCTACCCCTGGCGTCAGGGCCGGTAAAGCTTCCCGACCGTGAGTGTACGTTATTATTCTGGCCGTTGCTGTTGCTGTTTGACGAGCCTGTTGAATTGTAGTAATGTGGAATGGGGCGGCCGTTGTGCAGAGCGTTGGCATCCTGGAATGCAGGCTTGTTGCCGCCGCCCGTGGCGCCCATGGGGGTAGCCAGTCTCAGCTTTGGGGGTGCTCTGCTGGCGGGCTTCTGGGGAATGTTGATGGCGAGGGCCGGTGCCGGTGCCGGACCCGGGGCTGCCACGCCCGTCTGGTTGACCGGTTTGGCATTGGGAGACGGCGGTATGCCCAATGTGAGGGATGGGAGCTTGTTGTTGCGATGTGCGCCAGGCACCGGAGTCTTGAGGACGGGAGCGGGAGCGGGAGAGGACATGGTAAACTGCAAAGAAAAGCCACGTGAGTCAACCACAGAGGCAGTAGAGGATCGAGGCGAGCAGCAAGAGGGAGTCGAGGGACCCGAGCTGGCAGAGAGACACCAGGCAGCTCTGGGAGACGGGCGGGTAGTTGTAGAAGGTGAAGAGAAGTTGATGGCGGTCGAGGCGTAAGCTGGAGCAGCTGTGGTGGCGGGGAGATCCCGTACGGCAGAGCAAGGGAGCAGGCGAGAGAGATGCAGCGAGATTTCCACGGGGATGTCGGTCCCCCTTTATCGGGCCTCGAGGGCTTGCCGTCTATCCGTCTGTCTGTCTGTCTGTCTGAGATGTAAGAAGACAAGGCAGGGCGGCTGTGGGTGAAGAAGAGAGAGGACGAGTGAGCGAGCGAGCGAAAGACGAGGCAGCGAGTCGAATGCAAGGAGACGCAGGAGACGACAGCGCTGCCTTCGAAGCTCCTCGTTCGGCCTGACCCGAGTCGACTGGCTGTCCTCCCTGGCGGCTGTGATGGAGCTGCAAGGCT